>NW_010117957.1:0-73223 GCF_000699245.1 Pterocles gutturalis
TTATTATATGTATGAAAATATACATATATGTATATATTTCATTTTTAGCATCACCAGGTTTTTACACTATATGGGCTCAGCCACTCCTTACCATATAAAAAAAGAAAGAAAAAAGGATACTTAGAAGGTAAGTAGGGTTCACACTGGGAGAATGCATACTGACTTTCGGAATCAGCTCAGTGAATTGGAGATAATTGTCTTGACTTCCCTTTTTTGCTCTGTTTCCTAAAGCCTATGTAATCATACTATTTGCCTGCCTGCTCTTCCTTCTACCCTTAAGTAACTTTTGAATCCATTGGCCAGTTTCCACCATCTGTGACAAGCAGACCTCTCAAAGATTTGAAACTCCTGTGAGTTTTCTGAGCAATGGTTCCTACACAGAGGAAGAAGACTATGGGAATGGCTGACATTCGCGCTCAGCAGCTGCCTGGTGTGTGCCCACACATACTGCCTTGGCAGGCGGCCCATGGGCACCATTCACTGCCCTCTGCTGCTCATCACCATGGTGCTGGGTAGGAAGCCCGGGACTGCAAAGAAATGGGAGGAATATGACCTGTGGAAAGTGGTGCAAAACACCAGGGGAGGTATCTGGATTAGTGCAGTGAGGAAGCATAGACATGCATGAAACACATTGGTGTGAAATGTAGCATCTTTGACCAGCAGGACTAGGGAAGTGATTGTGCCCCTGTACTCGGCACTGGTGAGGCCGCACCTTGAATCCTGTGTTCAGTTTTGGGCCCCTCACCACAAGAAGGACATTGAGGTGCTGGAACAGGTCCAGAGAAGGGCAACGAAGCTGGTGAAGGGTCTGGAGCACAGGTCTTATGAGGAGCGGCTGAGGGAACTGGGGTGG
This sequence comes from Pterocles gutturalis, assembly GCF_000699245.1. Lineage (NCBI taxonomy): Eukaryota > Metazoa > Chordata > Aves > Pterocliformes > Pteroclidae > Pterocles > Pterocles gutturalis. The sequence goes on from NW_010117957.1 coordinate 854, forward strand.
TTTAGTCTAGAGAAGAGGAGGCTGAGAGGAGACCTTATCACTCTCTACAACTACCTGAAAGGAGGTTGTAGTGAGGTGGGTGCTGGCCTCTTCTCTAAAGTAACAAGTGATAGGAGAAGAGGAAACGGCCTCAAGTTGCACCAGTGGAGGTTTAGGCTGGATATTATAAAAGATTTCTTCACTGAAAGAGTGATCAGGCATTGGAACAGGCTGCCCAGGGAAGGGGGGGGGGCACCAACCCTGGGGGTGTTCAAGAAATGTGTAGATGTGGTGCTTAGGGACAAGGGTTAGTGAGTTAGGTGGTGTTGGGTTGATGGTTGGACTTGATGATCCTTGAGGTCTTTTCCAACCTTAATGATTCTATGATTCTATGATCTTTATTTTGACTGGTTGAAGAACAGTTTATTTAAATTAAATACAGAATTAAAGCTCTCCAGTTGAGATAGAGAGAACATCTTGCCACAGAAGCAGCTATCAAAGTCAAAAAGTGTATTCATGCCACCTGATTTAAAATCTTAAACTAGGAAGCTAGTATCTCAGTCTTTGCTCAGGGATTTTTACTCTTCCCATAGACAATACAGGGAGGTTAGGTGACCTGCTACCTGAACTGGGCTACTATATTTAGGTTGTTTTTCTTCAGATTTGCTTCTTGGTCCTTCTGCTTTTTCCTGCCTAAGAAACAGTAGTTCTGCACAACAACAAAAGAAAGGAGAGGACTTCTGTGTTGCTGTATCAGTTTAGTTTTCTCATAATGAAGATCTATGATGCCAGTAAGGTAGATATTAATACATCTTGACAGAAAACAACGTTTTCAAGCACTGCATTTTTCTTTAAAACATGTTGAAGTTCTGTATAGAAATATATACAAGAGAGGAAATAACTTAATTGAAAGAATATATTAGAAAAGAAGACAGGGAAATTGATTTACCAAAGGGATAAAAATGCTTTCACCTATTAGAAATATTGAGGTATTATTTAATGTAATTTTTCACATTGCATGTAGATATCCACATTTATATGAACAGCTTCAAGACAAACAAGAGGAAAAAGGCTGCCTGGAATTCTTCTTTTTCTGCTTACAAAGCCAATGAAACTCTTAGCTCCAACCGATTGTTGTGTAATTTAAAAACAAACAAACAAACAAAAAAAAAACAACAAAAAAAACAGAAGAAAAGAGAAGAAAGATTCCTAATTGTACTGCTGGAGTGGAGGGTGGATTTTCCGATGACAGAAGATGCAGTTAGCACTTTGGACTGTTTAAAAACACAATCAGCTGAGCAGTGTGGTTCACAACGATTTATCTATTTCAGGTATGTTTTATCACTCAGTGAAGCTACAGCCTAAATTAGGCTTGCTGCTTCTCAGGCTTTTACACAGAAACTCATGTTATTTTGTTTTATGGTCATGATTTTAGTGCTGCCTTGATGACTATATTTGTTGAATGAAGATTTAGGCTTTTTTGTTGTTGTTTTTAAAGAACTGAAAAGCAAACATGGGTGTTCATATGTTCAAAATCTGCTGCTGCCATGTCTTTATTCTTCCTTGGGAGGAGAGTATTTTTTTTAATTGTATGTTTATTTTTCAGGGTGTTCCTCTTCAGTGTTATACAGAATTTCATGAGGCACTGTAGTTAGCTGTGTTACTGAAGAAGACAGAAAGGCTCATGCTAGAGCAATCTGTCCTCTTTACTGTTCAACTCTGAGGTAGGCAATTGGAGGTTGGCCTATTCTGACTACATTTTTACCAAAATACCACCAATAAATGGTTAGAAATATTTTCCATGAGAGGGGGTAGATATCTTTCTGAATTATAAATTGCTATGCTCTGCCAAATCTGTACGTTAATGTCGGTAGCTACAGAGACCCATGTGTACAATTTTGTCTTTAGAGCTTGTAAGTTTGGTTTGGATTTAAAAATCAATTTCAGCTTAAAGAGAGAGGAAAAAGGGTATCAAACAGACAATTTGACAACCTCTTATAGGTCTCCGTGTTGGTCTGCAGTCTTCATGAATTCATCATTTTGATAATTTGGTTTTAAAATTGTCTTGGCTTTTACCAGAATATGTAATGAAGGGCTCTCAGTGGAGTGAGCTTAGAAGCTGAGGTCCCTAAAGCAGGTCCCTGCTTTCTGTTCTGTTTGCTTAACCGTTGGCCTAATAGGTAACCTGAGTGATTATGGAGATGGGGTCTTGCTCCCAACTAGGATTTCTGTGCGCTTTACAAAATAAATAATAGTAACAGGTGCTAACACCACAGACTGCATTTATGTAAGTGTAAACAAGATGCATATACGCTTAAATCTGTTGTCTGATCTGGATGGCTATTCCTATGAATTAGTTCAGTATCCTGTGTGGGCATTGCTTGTAAGTATCTAGGTATACAGCAGGGGTACAGACATGATTTGGGTGAAGAAAAAGAGAGCACTTAAAACATGTGTATGTTCAAACATACTTAGAAATTTCATTCTGGTATCATTTTTAAAAGAGATAAATAAGAATTTTAAAAAATCCTGTAAAATAAAAATTAAAAGAAAAGCCTTCTCTTATAGTAGTGCCTTAAATGGTAATTTTAGCATTCACATTCAGGCTAAGTTTGGGCAAAGGTTTATCTACTTGTGGTTTAGGCTGTGAAGATCCATGTTATGCATGTTAAAGAGTAAGAAATTTCAGTTCTGGAGTTCCCAACAAACACGCACACGCACAGACACGCGCACACACACACACACACACAAAAGCACAGACACACAGACACATGTACAAAATGCAAATCATGAAAGTGGGCTGATATTGGAAGAGTTTTCTTGCAGAGACATAATTAACAGATCGTAGTTGTCTTCTAAGTTTGCATTTTTCAGTCCGAAGTTTTAATTTCTTTACCGTTTTGTCTTTGCTTTGAATTGCCTGATTTTCTGTGGGGTTTTTTTCTGCTCCTTTTTTTCTAATCCTTTACTAGATCCTTAACTGTTTTTTTAAAACTAGTACAATTGTAAAACATTGTGGACCTGATCTTCAGTGACATTGAGTGCTCACAGTTCTACATGTTGTTGATAAGGACTCCAAGGCCTCAGCAGCTCTTATGCTAGGTAGTTTATACATTCTGACTAACCTTTAAGAGCTCATAAGCTTGTAGGTATATGTAGCTGAATAACTATATATGTACATGCATAAAAGCCTAGACTTTTTTTTCGATGCAGTTACAATGCATATAAAGGTCAAAGATGCATGAAAGAGCTATAAGAGTTCAAAATGTACTCAATGAAATGTCCCTTTAGCAATGAGGTAAGGAGGCAGAAGAGCTGCTTTCCAATAAATTCTTTAATCTTTGTGGTATACAGAAAATGTAGGGAGAGCAGAGAATTACAGAGAAGGTGGGCTGCAGCATTGCAGAAATTCTTAACAATGCTACCATCTATTTGGTAATCTTATGAGATGGCTCTATCTAGGCAGAATTTCAAGAGTACTTTACTTATAACTCTGGGAATCTCTTACCCTAAAGCAGCTCAGACTGAGAAGGCACAAAGAGTGGAAGCATCTCACCTCATTTTAGAATCCAAGAAAATCTGTGATCAATTGCATATGAACTAGTGCCTGTGCCCCACGCTGCCTGGAGACAATTCCACTATAGATTCTGATAAATCCCACACAAAGGGCAGTTGCTATTATTTCTTCTCTCCAGAAGCTACAAATTACGTAACATTTGTCTTGAAAAATGCAGAAACTCAAATATGCAAGTTTATCTTTCTAAAATAAACTTCTATATGATAGATGAAAGGATAAAAGATGAGTATGGATCCTATCCTTTTGTTTAATAATGAACAAATCCTCTAAAAAATACTGGAAAGAAAGCTAAAATTTTGTCGTGATAAATACAGTTCGAAATAAAAAATAATGCAAGACTATATGAAAAGTTTAAATTTAGATTAACATTAGATATTTTGAAACTATCTTTTGAATATAGAATTAATTTTATGGTATTGTAAAAAATAGACTATGTGTACTCTTGTTCGTTGTTTCTTTTAATGATAATACTCTCTCAAATCTGAAATTTTGAAGATGGAATTTTAAATAATAATAACACATGAGAATATCATATCTGAATTACAGAATGATTACATGCAAAATATGTTTTATAATAAAAATATTTTTATTGTATAGTAAAAATATAAACCCTAAAATATTAAACCACAAGCTCATAATTTAAATAAGACCTAAGGAAAATAATAGACTTTCAAGATTCAATTGTGCAGGAAATTATTTTCTGGGAAATGGAATCCTGAATTGACCACGACTTCATTCACTGTCTAGGTAACAATTATCTATGTCCTCCAATAATTAAACTCAGAAATTTCATATTTTATATGAGAAGCCACAGTTAATATGTCATTCCTCAATTGTATGAAATATAGAAGGATCACTGAGAATATGTTCATTTTCATAGTAGCATACTAGTATCAGTGTTTATAAAATAATTGTAATTTGATGAGAAAATGATGATTAGGCTAAATACATACTACATGGGGAATACATATGAAAACAGCTTTTCTCAGAGCTATCATAGAAAATATAATTCTTGCTGAAATCTAGTGTAATATTTGTTTATCTTTCCAAGAACATTTGTGTTAACTTTGCTTTCAGATGCATCCTCACTGCTTTGTTAACCTACTTCTCTTCCTGGATGGAATGCGATTCCCACAAGGATTTAAAGTTTTGATTTTAAAAGGGAATTTCTGCATGTTAGTTCCTGTGTTCTTTAGTTATTTTAGTTTTGATGAGTAATCTTCCTTAATTTCCTTTTTGAAATAAAACATATTGATCATTAATTTGTTTTAATTTATTATCTAATTTAAATAATTTGACATGGGAATTAAGTCATGGTTGCTTGAACCAGTTTTATTTTCTGTCACCAAATCTTTAAAAAAGCCCTTATTACTTAGGAAAACTAAGGGTTGCCGCAGACGATGGGCTGAAATGAATGGTTAAAGTTGTCACCACCTTTGATTACATGCCCTGCCTCTGAGGCATTTTTCCTACCTCCCTGGACAGAGTCCTTTGTTCCATTTTTGAGCTATCTCCTGATTCAACATGATTTTCAGTATGCGTCAGAAGTCCCTGTGCGTAGAGACACAATCAGCCATCAGTTTCTAATAGATCTTAAAGTCTGCCAGAGCCTTTGCTTTCAAATGGTGTAACTTCTTGAAATCCACTGGGGATCTCATCAAGGAATAACTGGGCTGGACAGAACACTTAGCTGCAAATGTTTGAAGGTGTGGTTCCAGTTTCTGTGTGTTTCTGACAACTTGTGGATAGGACACTCAGTAAAACTGAGAGAGAGGGATAGCGTTGAATAGATATATCATTTAATAGCACTGTCATTAGAAAATGAACTGATGTAAAAGATGGGTAGGGTTGGCTCTTATAGCTGTATTTTTGGACATAAGTGGCTGTGACTACTGCACTTTGTGTGGAGCTCAGTGGTCCAGGGAGCTTGTGAAACTGAACCCGTTTTAATCCTTCTCTGGTCGTGGTAGTGCACATACAGAAATTTTATGTGAGGTAGAATACCTGCACTGAGGAAGCCCTCATGGTAAGAAGAAAGATGCCAAGTGACTATAGGTACCTCTAGCATGTAGGGACCACCAGAACTTGGAGTTGGTGCATTGAGTATTTTTTGGAATTTGGTGTTTAGATTCTACTTAAATGTCATTTTAGACATCAAAAAAGTCTTGAAGAATCAGCTCACTCATTGGATATGTATTTATCTCCAGCCCTGGCTGGGTCTAAACATGTAGACCCGGAGACTGCTATTGTAATTGATATAATTGCTGCTGTTTTAGTTGATGAAATTGAGTTGGCTGAGGCAGTTTTAGATTACTTCCTTTTCTGAGACCATCAGTGTGAGCCAACAGTTTCTTTATGTAGGAGTTAAAGGAGGACACAACTAAGGAAGAGTATCACTAGGACATATATCAATGACAAAGATATGGCAACAGTATCGTATACTGCAGATACAATAAAGACTAGTTTCTCTGAAGCATGATTATAACCTTACAGAGGGGCAATTCTGGTTGTTAGCTTATGTAGCCATGACAACAGTGGTTTTACACTACTGTGGAATAATGATGCTATATATTTTCTGCGAAGCAGTGTATAAACAGAGATTAATGAAGTTCAGAAAACTAAGGGTGCTGTAATATATGTTACAGCCCTGTGGGGTACTGCTGTAGGAGAGAATCTGTGTACTTACTGCACACAGGCAACAACTCTTGAGCAATGTGGTATGGGGAAGAGATCTGAGAAAAAATACTTCCTGTGGTTTGTAAAACTGTAGAACAATCCATAAGCACACTGAGAAGATTTGTTATGGCTTGTTAAAGTGGAAACTGTGACACAAATATATCAGTTGAGGAAGAATGTTAAAGAATAAGGGCTTGCTAGCTAATGTGTGCAATACTCATGGCATCTTGGCTATCCACCCATCATTGGCTGCATTTTATTTTCTCTTAGTGTCCATCTTCCTTTTCTGTTTTCATCCTATTTTATGACATACGTCGTTGCTCTCTTTTCTCTGGTGCCAACAGACTTTGTTGCTGATGTAAACCGTGGACTCTAATAAGGCTGTCCTTGTGAGTCATAAGTACCTAGGGCATCCAGGATTGTATCAGCATCCCTCATTGCATATGTGGGTATCAAACGCTCCTTTAGGCATTGTTACCATTATCAAAAGAGAATTTTATTGTACTCTTGGGTCAGGAAGAGGGTCCTAAAGGGAAAACAGAGCAATCTGAGGTAATGATACAAATATCCAGCTACACACCTGGAGGCTAAGGAAAGGAGGTATTGCTTTTAGAAAGAAAGAACTTCTAAGCCAGCAGGGGGAAAAAAACCCTTCATCACTATTTCAATATAAGGCTGTCATAACGGGTGATTCTCTTTCTCAGCTCTTAATGACCACTGAAGCCTATGAATTCTTTGTATTCCAGCCACATCTCAAAGAGAGATTATGCAGGATTTCAGGGGTTCAGACTGGGAGCATACACACATTTATGACAACTTTCTATGTGGAAAATGGACCTTTAGTTCATAATATGAAGCTATTTTGAACTGACAGATTCCTATGCTGTAACAACATAAGAAAGGTCAAAGTGCAGGTATCCGAGACTGCAAAGCTTTTAATTGGGGTTTTGTTGTTGTTGTTGTTGCTTTTGAGAGAACAAAGTGGTATAGTAAATGCAGTAAAATATAAAGTATACAATGTACTTCTCAAACAATAAAGATTAAAACTCTAAAATCAGCCAACATGGTGCTTGAATTCAACACCTTTAAGAAATGGAGTTAAATTGAATATCATGAATTACTTGTGTAACATAAATTTCAACGTGTTCACCAGAGAGCTAATAATGTTTGAATGTGCACTACAAAATCACAGCTGAATAATAATTTTCAGTTGTAATAAATATACCCTCATACTTAAATTTAAGAACTCAAATCTTTTAAAAAAATTATATAGACTTTGCAACTTGTAATATACGCTATACTTTTTATTTATTTATTACCTGTTTATTTTACAGATAGAAAACCAGAGACACATGAATCTTGACTCTGAGTACCATTTGAAGTATCACTTTGAGAAACAGTTAATATCATTCCAGACTAGAGAACTGCATCTTCACAAAACTACATATTTACATACATAAGGTCAAGAAAGCAGCTATGAATGTGTGGTTTTTTCCAGTGTTAGTATTTAAACTGTAATAATCCTGTATTAGAGTTCTGTAGTTTTCTATGTAAAAGGAACATTCTCAAATTTATTTTCTCTCTGAGACTGCAGCAAATATACACAGGAAAAAAAAAAAAAAAATTACCCTTTTCCATGTAACATCCGGTACCTAATAGAATTCAGTCTATTTTAGTTGTTTTGTTGACAGTTCTTGTGATTTTTACCTCGTGACAGATAATTTATCTGAAAGCTCCAGATCCTAGATTCATGAGAATTTGTCAGTATTTCAGCTTTTATTAAAAAACAACTTGGTGAATACCACAAGACCCCTTCAAGTATCAATGTTAAGTTGCAATAAGAAGGAACCTTTGTTTTTAAACCAGCCTTTTTTTGCTTACAGCACTTTACTTTTTTATTCCATTCACTGATAATTTAAAGATATTTTTTCTTTTAAAAGTGCTACGATTGCAAATTAATCCTTTTTTGCATGAGTGACGTCAAATCTTTGCCATATTGCTAACAAGAGCCTGCTCTTTCTCACATATAACTTTAGCTCATTCTAAATTGATATTTAAATATTTCTGCTATGAGAACTAAAAATTTCCTTCTGCACAAATTTTTAATATTTTTTTTTCCTTTTTAATCTGCCAGGTCAAGTAGTTTGTAGAAATTGTAATGCATCTCAATATGCTTTAGGGTGCTTTGCATGACTTCTCTATCAGAATAAATATTAGATTAACAAGTAATGATCTGGATCCTTATCTTTGGTGACAATTTCCCTTTTTGCATATTAATATTCCAAGCATGAATTGCATTTTATGAGACAAACACGTTCTAAGAAATATGCTCTTGATTGTATACAGAAAAACAAATCAACAATAATTAAATGTCATGTTAGGTTTTCTTGAAATGTCAGTGGGGAGCCAGAAACATACTTTAAAATCCTTTGAAAACAAAAGCAGCCTTTTATTCTCAGGTTTAAATTATATTATCAATAGGCAGATCTTTCTTTTCATTTTAATATGCTTTCTAAGTAATGCATGGAGTTTGCTGTGAACGATGCTGCTAATTGAAAAACAGCCTGCATACTTTGATCCAAAGTGCAGCAACTCCCATTCATTCCTAGAAGTGTCCTTTCAGTCTCGTTCTTTGTTTTGACCTTCTGTAATAATGCCATTTTTCACTCTCTATTCTGCATTAAAAATATGCATTCCTGGGACTAACCATATATATACGAGGGAGGCAAATGAACAGTGTATGCCCAGAGAGCCGTGCTGGAGGTTCCTGGGGAGGACTGAGGTTCCTCATCGGCCACCTCAGGGAAGGGCTGGCTGATTATTATGAAATAAGAAGTTTGCGTCAGACACTAATTTTGAGCTCGCTTCCCCTCAGTAAAGTATGAAGTGCCATGGACACTTAAAAGTGCCATTCCTTTTCTCAAATTGCATTCAAAGATAGATCACACAGCATTTCCTCAAATCAAGTTCTTTTATGACATTTGGGGGTGGTCAAGTGAAAAAACACCCACTTGAACTGCCTATGTTTCCTCCCTTCTTAAGGAGGCAAAGAGCCTGACCAAGGACACTGTGTCCTAAACGAAATATTTTGTCAGGGTCTTTTTCCCAGCTTATGCGATTCCACTCCACAAACAGTAACACACGTTTTTAACTACTTATGTATATAAAATAATGGTTTTCAGTATATGAATTACAATTTCCATTATTCTAAAATTGAGGAGAATAATTAGATTGTCAAAGTGGTTTTTCATGCCTAATAAACAAAATGAACAGTGAAACAGGTAAGATTTGTTATGGTTTGAATTTTTAAACTCACGCAAAGGTTATAAAGCTCAGTAAGAAAAGAAGTATTTCTGGTTTTTGTATGTTTCTTTCATTTTTTGGCCTGGATTTCTAACACATTTAACTCTCTCCCTTATTCATGTTTCTTTCCACAGCTGTTCTATCCACAGCTTCTAGCAATAATGATAATGGCAATGAAGGGCATCATTAGGGACAGCACTATGGTTTATAGAAGGAATCCACTAACTGTAAGCAAGTTCTGAAAGAAAGTGGATGGAAAGAATTTTGGACTGTGAGACTTGAATTTTTAAGACTTTTTTAGGAGTTTCTGGGTGGAGCATATGTCTTTGCAATCTATGTAAAAGATGCTATATTCTTTGTTTTGAATTCACAGCCAAGGCAGATGTTTCACTGACTGCAATATGAGATCTCTGTTGCTACTTATCACACTTGTATATTGTTCACTTTTAGGTACTAAAAGCTAGAGAAATCTTGGGAAATGTGCGAATGGATGAGCTAAAGCTGTGCAACCAGATAGCAGAGGAGTGGGTTGTAATTCAGCAAAATCTGGATTCTTCTTCAGTTACTTTCAAGGGGAAAACTGTTGGGTCTCTCCTGCTTGTTTGCAGATTTTTTTGGATAAGGAAAAAAAAAAGTAAGTCTGGATATAGCAAGTTCACTGACAGTATTGTATAAATGTGAATGAAGCTTTTAATGGTACATGCTAACATTGCTGCGGTTTGTAAGACACAAAATCTGTATTTTTTGAAGGAAATTCTGCATTACAAGTACATTTAGAGTCTACACCCACTGACATTTTGCATCTCCTCAGGAACATGCATTAGAGGCATCCAACCTTGAGCACTTTGCAAGAAATTTGGCATATTTAAGCATATGTAAGTTTCTGTTCTTGAAAAAATTAATTGCCATTGGCCTGGCATTGGTTCACACCATTTTTACAGATCCTGTTTGAATAAGTTGCAACTGTTTTACTAACACTGATAGAGCTTCAGCAGAAATTCTGCCATTTCAAAGTCATTTCTAGCAATTTTAAAAACAGGCTTGTGCCCTATTAGCACAAAAAAAAAAAAAAAAAAAAAAAGTGCAAAAGGGGTGAGAGGGAAGATGGCCAGGAGAAGTCTTTGTAGTTTATGTACTGCACTTGAAGAGCTGCCCTGCTAGAGGCTGCCTGATAACTGTGCTGAGTTACTGCAGACAATCCTCCCTCTTTTCTTAGTCTGGCTCAGTTCCTAGGTGCTGGCCAGCTCCAAATGACCTGAAGGAGCAAGAAGTTGGGACAGACTGACAAACCTGGACTGTGGTCTCTGCTCTCCTGACTTCTGTTGGTGACATTATGAATCATGTTCTTTGTATGGAACATATATCAGAGATTTTGACAAAATGTATATGAAAAGCATTGATTGTGCATTAAGTCTTAATATCTATTAATATCTTTAAGAGTGGCTCGCTCTTTTTACCATTCTTGTCTTAATTACATTTTAAAAAATGCACATATCTCTGAGGCTCTAAAAGAAGACACCATTTGCAATTTTAAGCCCATTAATTAGGTAGGCAGGATCTTCCTCCAATATTTTCAAAAGTAGCTTTGTCTACACACTTACTGTCTAGGGTATGTAGGGAATCACTTTGGGAGGACTACTGCATCACAGATGTAAAATTTAGGAATAAGTGAGATATTTCTGTCAGGCAGACTCTCTCCTCTAAGTTACTGATGTAGAAATATATATGTTCATGACTAGCATATTGGGCCGGTACTTATTGTATTGCATTGTGTTGTTTTGCATTATTGAGTATATCGTTATTTATTTCACATTGCAAATGCAATTTTGTATTATATCCTGCCTGCATTGCAAACATTGTCAGCACAAAAACTGGAGTTTTGTCAGCTTCTGTCAAAAAGGAATCAGTGGAGCTTTTTAATGCATTTTCAGGCATACTTTTAAGAAAACACTTGTTTTATGCCATGTAGTACGTGACTTTCATTTTTCCACTAAAAATAATAAAAAAATGAAATTGGTATCAAATAGTGAAGTACAAAATATGGCCATTAGGAACCCATGATAAGATGAATAAGAAATTTCAGAACTGATGTTGTGAGGCAGGCCTTGGGAAGAAATCACGGCTCTTGTAGGAACCCAGTGCAGGTATAGAAGATTAGAAGTGTAGAATCCATTAAGTTAAAATTCTTAACAGGAAAAAACCCCATAGTTAAAGGCCATATTCTTGTAAACACGGTTTGCTTACATTTTTAAGTGAAGTGGAAAAAGAAATGACCAGGTCAAAACCCCCATATTGCCTGTAAAACAATGAGATGCAATGTAATGGTAATTTTTTGCCACGAGAGAGCTCTTATTTCATTGTACTAACAATGCTATTCAAATATTTATTCACGGGCACCATAATTAATTCTCATGAAGTGAAAATACCTTCATATTTATATTCTCTCCTTTTCTTCATTCCCTGCTCTACTGGCAATTCCCACAGGGTTATCTTCTGTCATGATGCCGCATTAAGGAAAAAAATGACTGCATAACTGTCTACCTATCCAGAAATAGCATTTCAAAAATAACAAAATTTAATTACTTACAAAAATTAGTTTAACTTACTGATTGTTTCCATGATACAGTTTTAAAATGCTATGATTCTTACTATCATATATTTTCAAAACATCCAAAACTGTGAAACTTGCAGTATATGTAAAATATGTGTTTTCCGGGAAGAAGAGGTAGCCAAACTTGAAAGAACTGATGAAAAAAGATCTCTCTAGACAAAAGTAGGAAAAGTATTTTTCCAGGATTTGGAGTTTGATCTGACTCCATTCAAGTCAGTATTGGTGATGAAGGGTTAAATTGTTCATGGACAGACCATGTTTCATCTGAGGCCTCAGATGTGGCTTTAATATGTCACTGGGCTGAACAACTAAATTTTTATTAGTATCTTACACCTTTAAAAAATAAAATATATTGCCTATGTATTTGTTCCAATAGTTGTGACATTCCCATGCTTTCTTTAAGTTTCTGGAACCATGAAATAAGGTTTCCTGTCCGGTATGGATGGTAAAGTTATTTTTTTGGTGTTTGAAGTTCAATGGGCTTCGTAGGCAGCCCTCTGACAGATCAACATCAACCTTTTTTTCTGCTGTTAACATTCAAATTTGTACTTACCCAGTAGTTCACTATCAGCGTACATGGTTTCTGTGCTTGATTCTGCTTCATCCTTCATCTTGTATCATGTACAGCCTGGCTGTTAAAAACTACAAAATGGAAAAAGCAGCACTTTACAGATATTTTCGCACAGGTGCAGATTTTTAGCCAAGGTTAAGGAGTACTACATCAGGCCTCTTAGGAGAGGCCTGTTATCTTCACAAGTAACATTTGTTAAGATATTTTTACACATGACTTAAAATATTATTAAATTTTAATACAATTTATTAAACACAATATATTAAAATACAGTTATATTTTCCTTTGTACACTTATTCCTCTATTTGTCCAAATTTGTTTGTGCATCTCCATGTCCTGGGGTTATTTGTCACGTTTTCAAACTACTCCAGACTCCTAGTGATAAATATGAATATTATGGATCACATTTTACAGGTTTCAAACACAGTTACTGCTGAAAACCAAACTGATCAGCTGCAGATCCATATTACTGTGTTACTGTGGCCTGGCACAGTTTCTGACAATTATGCTACAAAGGTGTTATATCGATTTGCTCAGTTTGACAACTGGTCTGAGCAAAAAATTAATAAAAATCTAGCCTGAGTTTTCTTCTTACAATAAATCTATGACAAACAAACTTTTCTGCTAACTTTATTATTTTCAGTAAAAGTAACTAATAAGACAAACAGCTGAATAAATTATACTATTCAGAGTATCTTCCATGATACTAAATACTTGCTAGCAAATCTTTAGCTAAGGAAGGACTGGGATTTTCAGGTGCCTTCCTTCCTCAGAGGAGCCCCATCCTCAGAGCTGCCCTACCTTTGAAACCCCCTGTTCCCGTCAGTGCCTCATATGTTAACCTTAAGTCTTCTAAAGTGACTGATGTCCTGGGAATAACCAGATATCTGACAGCTCTGAACACCATTCTTCACGTCCCCTAACCAAGATCCTGAAACTAGTGGTGGCATTTGTCTGGTCACATTAAATGTCCAGACACGAGATAGTGTTTAAGGCTTCTGTTGAAGGTAACAAGGAGAGACACATAGGCATAGGGAGGCTGGGTGGCTAATTCAGGCCTCCATGCCTACCTTTTGGAGATCAAGTTAGGTGAGATAATTGTGCCTTGCCTCCCACTTTTCTATACCCTTTCTATACCCTCCTGCCCCGCCATTCTCTCATGGGTTTTGTCCCTTCCCAAAGTGTGTGTGCATGGGGAGAGGTGATATAGAGGATAAATACACTACACAGGGTTGGAAGGAGCTTTTCCCACATCCCAAAACCCCATCTCTGTGTGGGTTGTGATGTCTCTCAGAGCTGACAATGTGCTTCCCAGACTGAAGAAAGTAGTAAAGCAATATTGATTGCCATTTCTTTGAAGTCTGCATTAATTGTAGAATAAGCTAGTTAAACAATTAGGGAGGCTGGATTTGCTTTTATATTTCTGAACGATCTCCATGCATCATGTGGACATCTGCTGTAGTTATTTAAGAAAAAGGTAGTGTCTTCTTTTCCTCTGTTTTCATTAATTCTAGTATCTAGCAGGATTTTGCACATGGGACTTGCAGGAACCCACTCAAGGATTACTTGGCTCTTATGGTGATTTGTCAGTTAGATTTTTCCACTTTGAATTGAGGTGAGCTGCTTGGCTTCTTCATTTTTCTCTTCTGCTACCAGAAGAGTTTGGTAGGAGAAGTTACAGAGTTGTGTTCCAGATGCTCCAAAACACTCAGTGGTGGTGTTGTATTCACTGAAGTTTGAGCCCAGAGAGGCTGGCTAGAAATCCATGCAGTGACAGCATTCTTAGTACTCTGTAAACCGCATTTGTTATTAGCAAATAACAAATATTTGATATGAAAGACATTTCTCCTCTATCTCTCTTCCTATCACAGTCATCAACACTGTATACACTATGTAAGAGAGTACTTTCCTTTAGTGAAGTATGTCAGTCACACCTGCTTAACTTTGCATTGCTCTGCTCCATAGAGCAGTAAGGTCTGTCAGGCAATGTCTGCCGAGCTGCCCGGGATTTTGTTGTCTTGGTTAGGGCTGTCGCTCACAAGCTTAACTGCTTGTCTATCCAAAGAAATGAAATGCTGTGTACTAGGTCTAGCACTGACAGATTCAAGGCTGTCATCTTTCACCGGGGCCGTGTGTGTTTATGTGGTGGGGATTCTTCAGAAAATCTTCCAGCTTCCCCAAACCAGGGTCTGAAATCATGATATTTCAACACACGGCTAAATCAAGATCATCCCTTCAGCTACACTTTTGATTTCACTTGTAGTTCAGTTCTTCTTCACTTGCAGTTGGAGGTGTGACTGGAGAAACAGCTTAGCACAGGCTCGGTTGCCGAAATACGGGGGCTGCTTCAGGGTACGTGGCAGTCTGCGGCATAGGCAACAGTGTAGCAGCTGTGCTGTGAGCAATTCCCAAACCGACTTGAAGCTGAGAGTAAGCTACAGTCTCACTTCAGCCTGCAATCGAGATTAGTCTTACAACCAATATTTACATATCATTAATTCAGCAAAAATAATCTAAGGATGGGTTACAAATGGCAAAATTAGCATCAGTTGTCTGAAAGCTAGTTCACAATAAATCAAATTCCTCTCTAGTTCAAAAGAGTAGCTAGAAGAGATGAAAAAAAATGGAATGGATGAGATGAATTCTGAGTAGGGCTTCATAGTCTAAATAAAAATAATAATTTTTGATTCAGAAAGTATAGATAAATTTTAATTTGTCATGTAGTTTCCATTTTTGACTAACCTTACACAGTAAGTAAATTCACAGCACGCATTTACAATGGATGCTGTATTTCTGGAAATAAAAGATTAACATTTGATTGATTTGATAATAATTTAAGAAAATTATTCCTCTGGTTAGATGCAATTAGGTGGGAATGTCTAATTGTAATTAATGCATTATACATGGAAATCTTTAATATTTCTTAATTTCAAAAGAATTTCTTCAAGTGGAAAAAAAACTTGAATTATGCAAAACATTTTTAGTGACAGTCTTAGTTCTTGGATCTGCTTTCATCTTTAGGTATCAGAAATAAATTAGAAAAATAATTGTGACAGGTTGTGTAGATGCAGAGATTTCACTTTTTTCTTCAGACTAATGTTTAATTAGTTGCATTCTCCCAGAGTGATGAAGCAGCTTGATGTGTTTTCACATTCTGAGGGATCCTGGGCAAAAAATTCCCCTTCTGCCATTTAATTCATATCAGTGACATGTGTTTCGTAAATTCACTTCAGTTCCACAGAAGAGCAGTTGCAAAGCTAGTTGAAAGAGAAGAAAATATTGTAAAAGATATGTTATTTTTACCTCAGCTAGTTAAAAAAACCAACGAAGCAATCTGGGAACATTTTTATATCTTTGTTTTCACATACAAATTGAAATACAGGGAAACGAAAGAGCTGCATTTCCAGCAGGAAGGCTTCATCTCTTAATGAGCTCACTTTTGCAAAACTGAGAGAGGAAGTCTCAAAAATGTTTTGGAGAAAACTCAGTTGTCTTAAAATGATTCAACACGTCGCCTGATGTTTCGCTCATCCCATTTCAACTGTAGCTGGGGGAAGGCCACCGAGCACTGATGGTTAAGGTCATCCCTATTTGGGAGGCTCTGCTGAGGCTTTCAGGGTTACATCAGCTCCGTGTTGCTGCTCCTGCGAGGTGGCTGTTAGGATGGCTGCCAGCTGGGTGTCACATTTGTCAGTGTTGTGCCACTAGTGACTAAAACCCCCTCAACAGGCCCTCTGCTATGGGCAGGCAGCAGGGAGCCTGCTGCAGGAAAGCCATGTTATAGGGAAGGCTGTTCTGGTGGGAGCCTTAGCAATCTGGGTTTTTTCTTCTCTCTTACTCCCCTTTTATGCTTGGCTGACATTTTGGTGCAGTAAATCTGTCACCAATCCTAAATCCCCAACTGATTTGAGTATAGTACTTTATTAATGTCCTGGATCGTTGATCAGGTGTAGACCTCTCTCCTAGCTTTAAAGTGAGCTCCAAACAGCAGCTAAAATACACAGAGAAGTCAATCTCTTATTGTGTGTAGTGGCATATAGCTTAAAAAAACAATTCACAAATATATGCAAGAGAAGTAAATTTTCTATGTGGTGAACAAATTATTTTGAAGAACATAAAAATATCAAAATAGCAGTATTTTTGAGTACTGCATTAACTCACACATGAGTTGGGGCATCCAATAAAACAAAAAGAGAAGGAGCTTCAGATTGTCCTTTTTGTTCTCATCTGTACTGTGATCAAAAAAGAGTGAACAAAGTTTTTTAATAGAGTTATTCTGGAATGTTGTTATCTCATTTTTCAAGCCAATCTGTTGACAGAAAAGTTCTTCAAACCTGAAAAATCCCAGATAGTGAATACTATATGTGAGAGATTTCCAAGCAAAGGAGCAGGTGAATATATTTACACCAGTGAACTTGTTTGTTTTAGAATTAATATTGCCCTTTAGAAATCAGTTTCTTTAATTCAATTCTGTATTTCAAAATAATGATCTTCCACACAGAAACTACAAGGAAACCAAACGTTTCTCAAATATAGATTGGATAAAAACACATTTCGCTTCAAAACCAGGTATACTCAGGGTGTGGAGAAATAATATGATTGCAACCAATGTGACTGCAAGGGAGAGGCAAAATTAAACCCCATAAGAAATTTCACGAAACGTGATGTAGTTGTTAGACAGCTACACTAGGAGAAGAAAAATATTAAATGATCTTTCCAAGTCCTTTTATACTGGTGAGTAGGTCTGCACAGTGCAAACTTGTTTGTTAGTCAGAAATATTTGTTAACTGTCACATCTGTCATGCACACTGCTTTAACTGAAGTTACTTTGGTTCCATGGTAAAACTTAAGCTTTGACTTCATAAAAATATTCATAGTCATCACAAGTATAATTTCTTTTTAATCTCTGCATTACTTTCTAATGCAGTGCTGCATTCTTGCCCCAGCTGGGGCAAGATTCAGCCTCTCAAAACAGAAGAACATTTCATTAGGTAAAAAAATTTAATGGTTTTTAAAATCAGGCACCATAAAGTCTTTCAGAACAAGGGAAGCTATACAATTCTACTACATTCTCAATTCATTTTTATTTTATTGATGAATAACTTTTCATATTGATATGAATCACTGTTACTGACAGCAGAAATGAATGAGCTGGGATCTCCTAATTAAGTAAAATATCTTGTTTTCTTGTTGTTTAGTCTAATCTAATCCGGTTTTAACGTAGCAGAATCTTGAGGTAGTGATTTATCTGGCTATAGGGAACAAAAATATGCAATTAGGGCTGTATGAGTTGGACTGGTCGGACAGCGAGATAGAGAGCAAGTAGAATTTCACCACAATATAAAAACTGGTAGCCAGATCAAAGTACATCTGAAAAAAAGAGAAAACAAATAGCTGTGTTGTACATACATACCATGTATATGTGTGTGTGCGTATATATGCTTATACTGTATTTTAAGTCTCAAATGACATTTGTAATTGGAATTTTTATAGGTTTTTTACTATATAGTTGGTCTTCAGAGGCATAGCACCCCCTGGATTGAAAAATAAATCTATCTAATTGGTTATTTTATACATATAAACAACATCTGGTTGCCATGTTACAAAAAACATCTGACATTCTAAACTAAAATAATGTTAAATAATTTTGACCACTGTTGTTTATGTTCATCAATATGCAAAAAGCACTAAAACAACCATCAGATTTTTGTTGACAATTCATAATGATTTCATGAAGTAAAAAATTTAAGACTCAATAATATTTTCTTATTCTTAATTCCTTCTGTGTGAGAAATACTAAAAAAAAAAACCAACCCTTTTAACAGAGCTAGAGGATCCTGTCAGGAATACTCTATTTCTCTCTCTCTGTTAAAAGCTGTATAAACTAATGACTTTACAGACAGCTTGTTAGTAGATAGATAAATTCAGGCTTCCAGCCCTTGTCTTTGTTTTTCAAATGAATACCAGCAACCACTATGTAAAATCAGCAGCATACAAGTTAAACAGAAGTAGCAGATGGGTGAATTTCACACAGTCTATTCAAAATTAATATGGATGGGTGCAGGGGGAAGGAGAGGGAAGCATGGGAAATTATAGTGTTTTGTTGGTATAAAATGATGGAGTTGAAAAACATTAGCAGTTTCACAGGAATAGAAAATGTAGAAAATGGGAAAAGATTAAGGTCTAAATTAAATGATCTGAATAGTGGCTTTTACCTTCTTTGGCAGATGGGAGGGAGAAATTTTCTGTGCTGCTACTATTTTTTACTTTTTTCTGTTATAGGAATAAAAGCATGGAAAACTTAAATTCAAGCTCTCCTTCCATTACAATGCAAGAAAGACATAATAGACAATTATTGGGTTTTAAATGTTTTTTAACAACTGCTCATGGAGTGAAAAATAACCTTATTTGGTTACCATGTATCTTGCAAAGACTTTTTCTATGTGAAAAAGACTTGATAATTTACTGTTGATAATAATATCAGCTGTCACTCAACTAGTTTGAACAGCAGAATGCGTGCACCAGGAGACAGAATTTTGCTTTATTAGTATTTTTAAATACTCTGTGCCCAATAAACTGAGTTAAATATGGCTAGCTCAATCATCATGCATATGCAGATAACAGGCAATATACAATATACTGCACATTTTCTCATACATGTTTTTCTTTGCCAAATGAAACCAGAGTAGCTGAACTTACATTTTGGCAAAATTGCCCCAAAGGTCTAGGGTTTCCAAATAATGTTTTGTGACTGTTAAGACTGAGGTTCTTTCTTATTCATATGACAGTTTCAACAATCTAGGAGAGATGTATTTTTATAATGGAAAAAGAACTGTCATTCATATGATAATGTTGCTATTCCATGTGAAGCTATGCTTTGAATACTGACCGAAAGGTAGCTCTAGATTAAACTGCTGGCTTTGAACTTGTAGAGAATGAAAGACTTATTTGCTTTTGATATTGTCCTGTAAGGTGTAAACAAAATGAGACAAGAAGGGGAGACATTCCCTAAAATATTTTCTCTGTGTTCAAAATCTAAAGGCTGATATAGGGTACACAAGGAGCATTTGATGTTGGAAATCTAGACAGGAAGGACTTGCCAGGCTGACAATGCTTTTAATCAGTTGCGATAATGTGAGGATTCTGCATATGGGTTATTCATTCTCTTTGGTATTGGGGAATTGCTACACGTATCTGTCAGACAGCAAATTCTGTTCTCAATTTAAGGTTTGGTTGCCTTCACTTCTGTATTCTGTATCTATATTTTGCTGCAAAGTCAATAGGAAGTGACATGAAAAATTATTGCACCTGTCACAGGGATCATAATGGAATGTCATTAAATAAATTTTTTATTCAGTCAAACAGAGATCTTATGAATAAATGGACGGCTATCATACAGAGCAAACTGGATTTTTACATTTAAATGACACTGCTATTATTAATGAGGAATTACATAAAACTGACAGGAGTCTCCTTTTAAATGTGCATCTTAGAGGTGTTTTCCTCATATTCAATAGAGCTGGGGAAAAAAATCAAAACTCTAAATCTAAGTAAAAGAGTAGGAGAAGCACAAAGGTTTTGAGAAGTCAGACACTTTTTGGAGATATGTCTTCAGTGCTATAGAGGGCTGTGTTCTAGGACCTGAAATGTTAAATATTTCTGAGGGCAAATAGACATTTATTAGTCCTATTTCCTTATAGTAACTAAATGAAGTAGGAGTGAGTCTCAGTACCCTTGTGGCACTTTCCTTTCTCTTTGCTTCAGTTGCCACGTCGCTGAAGAGGTGAACTGTAAATCTGAGATACCTCTCAAGGTTGAAGCTGTGGACAAGAGAATATGCTTACGCTATTCCTTGCAGGGTGCCAAGTATCAGCACTGCTTCAGAGAGCTTGCTAATTTATTTTGTAAAGAAGAAGTGGACAGAGGACGTGTGTTCAGGACCAATGCCAGAAGGAGGAAGAAAAATTAAAAGGCTTCCAATCTGCCAGCATCAAAGAATATTTCAGAATATATTAGCTGAGGGACATGAGACTTAAGCTCAATGGATTTCCAGGTGGCCAGCTTGGACAGCTTTGCCACAATTACAGAGTTGTTCTGTTGATTCACTTGCATCCTTTAATTTTAGTGAGAAAGGCTGCATTTGTTTTCCTCTTGCACTGCATAGTTTTTTTGCCTTTTCACCTTAGGAATTCCACATAATATGTGGAGTTCTGGTTTACTGCCGGATTATTAGTGGTGTGCCCGGAATAAGTTAGTAGCTTGCTCTTTAAATAAAAAAACTGACTGGTCATGTTTAAAATAAATTAATATACTTAAAATGTTCTTTACAGAATGCCATTTGTAAACCAATTCATATGCAGTTTTCAGTTCAGGTTACAAGACAATGGTGGTCATTTAACAGTGCAGATAATTCAGGCTGTTGTCAGAACCACGAGGAAGGCACCTTCATACATCTAAATGTTTTCTGTACCTTTCGTTGTTTGAAGCAGGTTTTGTACTGAGTGTTCCTGTTCCCTGTTTGTAATGAAATTCTGGAGAAGCAGTGGAGATATCAAAGTTCAAGAAACCTTAAAATTTATTTATCTAAAGATTTGGAAAGACATTTGGAGTGGCATAAGAAACAAAGAAAGAATAAGAAGTTCTCAGACAGGATTTAATATAGTATAAAAGTAAGAAAAAACACACTACTAAAGGGTTAAAAGCCTGTTAAACCATAGTAGCATAATCATAATTTTTGTGTCATGCCATCTGATTCCCTTACTGAAATTAGTTTTGTTGATAAGTCAGTCTTGCGGACAAGAATTGCATCCATTTTTCACCACGTTTCAGATTAGGTCTTTCACCATTGCACCATCCATCCAGCATAAAGCTGACTGGTGGGATGAACTGCTTGAACCAGAAAAAAAGTAATATATTGTGGATGCTGGGAGAAATTTTACTGACCTTAGATAAGATTCCAATGAAAAAGCAGCAACGTGTCTAATTTCCACTGTTTCTAAAAAACCAGGGCTAATAAGTGGGAGAAACTTCCTGTAGAAATTTTATTAATCTTGCATTAGATTACTTCCTTCGAAACAAGAAAACAAATGTTTTTTTAAAAGTTACTGACATAAATATTTTGCCAAATCAGACCCATAATCCCTGATCCCACAGACACTTGTGATAGTGCAAAAGAGTAATCAGACACTGAAGTCATTTTCAGTACCTTTGTACTTCTAAAATGTTTGTTCAATTGGAAATGTAAAGATTGATTTAGCAGGCATACCAAATGATCACCCACTGTTCTTTTCTAGCAAATATAATACACTAAGATTTTGAGTTTTGAGGATGTTTGCCAAGGATTTGAGTTTTGAGGATCTGGTTTCCAAGAGTGTATCACTTGCGCCCTGGACTTTCCTCACTTCAAAGTACCATAGATCAATCTTCTAAAAGAGAGGTAGTTGTCTCTGTGTTGTAAGTGAAAATCTATGGAATGCAAATACTTTTTTTGTGTTATTAACAAGAAGTGCAAGTCATTCAGATGCTACAAGAGTGAGGACAGAACACTAGCACAATTAAAACCTCATTGTAAATCCTTATGCAAGATCAAGTAATACAAACATTGATAAAAGACTCCATGAAGAATGAGGTCAAACTGAGAGACACAGGAAAAGTAATTCCACAGGCTTTTTATAAAATTTGGGGTGTTAATGCCTGCATTACTGTACTGACTAAAGACCATAGATAAGACAGTTTTATTGTGCTTAGATCCACACAAACCACTAAATTTCTGAGGTCCTGGAATAAATGGTTTACAAATTGCAGATCTGATTTTTCAGCAGCCTCGTTAATAATGGGCTCTGGGAGGAATCAATTGTGTACTTTTTCTTGAGAAATCATGCTGGTTTTTTTTTTTTTCTGTTTAGAGTAATCATTCCTCTTCTGCTTCTTTCCCAGATAGTCTAGTTTCTCTGTGTAGACAGCATTTCAATATTTTTTGCACAGGATCCCACCATGGATCCAGTAACGAAGCACAATCAGTAATGAGCTTTTTATGGTGAAGGCTTGTCCTGTCTTCTAAAGACAAATTGGACATCCAAAAAGCTCAGTGGTTTTCTTTACAAACTTCCATCTTTTTGTCATAAGTAGAGCAGTGAAGGAAATTTTGACAAAATTTTTCAGATTTTAAAAAGTATCTAGAAATTAAATATTTAGTATAGTGTTCATATATATACTGAGATCACAAACACTGTGAAAAAAATTGATTAATTTTTAATATTTCAAACCTTAATTTTGATAACATCTGATATGTTGCTTTGCATAATATAAAACATTTTTTGCCAATATTAACTAATTGTTTTAAAGTAATATATTTTTCATTACTGTTCAGGAATTATACTGTATATAATATGTGTTTAATATAATATACAAGCTGAACAGACATAAGATAAGACTGTGTTGTTGACACAAACACTGTTGCCATACATATAACATTACCAAAATAAAACATTTTTACATTGTTGAAACAAATATTGACACATATACTAAAACAAACAAATATAAAAACAAATGAATCCACAATAATTAAATATTTTGTAAATTCCAAATTGATATTGTTTCCAGGGAGAATTACAAATTTTCATTGTTTTCATGTTGACTCAAAACTAAAAAAAAAAAAAATCACAACAAAAACATCTGGCTTAGATAGCTAGCATGTCCTAATGTGCACGGCCTCAGTGAAGCACATTTTGATGCTATCTGCTGTTAAATGCTAGTTTTAACAAAAGCAATAATTCAAGCAGTGTAGAGCTTGCATTGAGTCTGAACCTGCTGTGGAAACTGTAGAACAGAATGAAAATTATTTTTAGGATACCATCTTGAATTAAGGTCTTTTGAGAGTTACAATATTGAGGAGAGGGATTTTGAATTTAAGGTACATGATATCACTCCCTGAATTTCCCAGATGAAAGGCAGGATTGTCACATGGATTTTTGACACCCTAAGTAGGAAAAAGCCATCTTACTGCCAACTCTGCATACGCATGGTTACATCCAACCACAAAAGGTAGGAGGAAGCACCAACAGACGTTCTGGTTCAGAGGGTGATGACAGACTCTCTTCTGCTGTCCCCGCTCTGAACAGGAGTGCCTCAGTGCTGGCACATCATTTTTTGCCGCCTTTGCTACAAAATGAGAAACTTCAGTAGAAGAGTTGGATGAGTACTTACAAAAAATCGAGGAAGTGATATTGTCCAGATGATGTCTGTGCAGGCTGGTTTTTACACACCTTGAATTTTACCACCAGAGCTGTCCACCGAATATCAGGTCAGGAGGCAGCGCCTTCGTCAGACTTCACTTTATCTCCTGCTGGAGACACTTTTGGTTGTGGTCATACTCTGAGATCTTAAGTTGCAAAACCCTGCATAGTGTTTTAAAAAAGTACCTAGCACCTGCAGTAAGACTAATGGGCTGGATTCTTATCTGGTGTAATGTAATGCAGCTTCATTCAGCAAAGGATGGCTTCTGTGAAATCCCTGCATGTCCACTGCTTAAGGATCCACTCCTTAAATACATAAATAATGAAAAAATATGCTGTGTCCTAAATGATATCAGATATGTTTACTAATAGAAGCTGAAAGGAAAACAGTTGTTTTCTCACTTTTCTTAAGAGGCAGATTCCAAGTGCATCTTAATTAAATCAGAACTTCTTGAATGTTTATTTTGAACATTTAGAGATAATGTTCAGCTTTTCAAATAATATTCCTAGGAGTGTGGCAAATGTTTAAAAGCAGGAAAGGAACCAAGGCCAGGCAGTGTTTCCATTCATCAGACTTGAGCTGAGGATGCTGAAATAACAATAAAAACGGGAATGCTCTGGTTTGAAGGCTGGGTTTTGCTCCTCGGTTTCTCTCGTTCATTCCATTGTACCAGCCTGCATTCTAATGAAATGTTAACACAGAAATTGCGTGTGTGCAAGAACCTGCTGTGGTTTCCTTGAGGCCAGCTTTAGCTGTCAAATGTTTTGTGTGGGAAGCTAGCATTTAATGTGATGGTCTGATTTAATGAGAATTGTTTCTAACCAGCTAGATGCCACAAACCTCTAACAGAGCGCTTGTCAAGAAATGGCTAACAAAGACAGGCTAGACAAAGCTGAACAGCCCAGGAGCTCTGTGCTCTCAGATCAGATCAGGCTTAGTGAACCGATGGAAAAAGAGCCCAGCCAAGTCTACCAGTCTTGCTAAGCTCCAGGGTCATGTGTTTTGTTGTCTGTCTACTTTAGAAAATTAAAAATACAAAATTGTTAGAAGTTTTCTGAGTTCTTTGGTTTTCTTCTGCCTGCTTGAGGAGGAATTCCTTTCCCACGCAGGGAATAGAAATGTGCATTTTCATTGCTGTGCAAGACTGCTTCTTAGAAGTGCCTCGCAATTTCAGATTACAGTTTCCTGAGCAGGAGTGCAGTCCTTGTAATTAGGACGTTACCAGGTTTGCCAGGCATTTGCTGCAGGTATGGTTTCTCATAGGTTAAATTTCACTGTTAAGCTTTGAGAGCTTCTTCAGCGTATTAAGCCACTGTTCTACTATTTAGAGCTTCTTTTATTGTTGCTGTTGCAAACAACCACAGTATGTATTGACTGGAACAGTAACTAGCCAATTCCTCTCCCACTGCTGCAAATTTTGTGCTCAAATATAACCGTTTGCTGACAGAAAATAAAATACTTGTCAACTTTTCAGCAACAGCTTCTGAATTTGAGGTATCTGTTTATTTTGCTTTGAGGATTGTACTGTTGTTTTCCTGCTGCTGAATGAAGTCAAGAGCTAGGTCCTTCACTTTGCCTCACTGCAAGATGCATTCCTAAATACATGGTCCTGAGCACTGAAACTGCTTATACCTTCTTCCATCCTCCCTAGCTTCCTTATGGTGCAGTATTGTGATGTTTGCTCGCAACTAGGTTTTTCTGCATATTTGTGATAGCTTCAAATTTTACAAGAAAATAAAGAATCTCCTTTTTATGAATGTATAGATCTACAAATGTTTTTCAATTTTGCTTCAGGCTGAGAAAGCACTTGAGAAAGCAAGTGTAGCAAAGTCCATGAAGGCCAAATACTGTGGTGTCCTTTGTATGGAATATATTCACATGGGTTTTGATTTAAAGAGATGGCACAGTCGTTTGATAGAGTGCATTAGCTTGACATCCATGAAAGGTGATGTGAACTCGGCCATAAGAACCTTGTACATCATACTGAGATGTATCCTTTAGATTGTGTCTGTGTTAATAGTATATTAGATATTTCTGTTCTTTTGGGGAAATATTTAGAACTGTAAAAATACAATTTTGGAAAGTGAAGCCCATACTTCATTGTTCTTTGTATCCCAGATCACACTTCTCTGTAACTCCCCATCATAATTACCAGCATTTTAATATATTGCATCTCTGTGCTTGTTCAGTTCCTCTTCAGTGAAACTTCTCAAGTCTGGAAAGCTTGAGAATAACTGCTTTCATTTATGTCAAAGGCAACAAATCCTTTATATGTAAAGGTAAAAAGCTGTGTTTTAGCCACACTTGTCCTTCAAGAGAAAGTGGGTCAAGGAAGAGAATAATGGAACAGCCTTTCCTTACCTTGTTGTGGGTACATAGTCATATACCTTTTTATTGTCAGTGATTTACTGAGAAATCACTCCAATACTTTTCAGTGTAGGACAGCATTAGCTAGATCAGCCCTTCTCTGTCCTCCTTTCTAACTGCATTAACCCGTTGTCCTTGAATATCTCCTTCAAGTTGTGAACAAAGAGCTCTTCAGCTTGGGTGGAAGTAGAAAATGTGGTTATTGATTTAGTCATGAATAAATGAATGTGTGCTTGAATGTATGAACCGATAAACGGATGGATGTTATTAGTATTGTATATTGTAGACAACCTTCTTCATTTTAAGGAAATACGCACAAGAATGCCAAGAGTCCGACACACACATACATTACTTTTGAGTCTTTATAACCTTTTGAGATTGTTTCTATTTATGTGCTGGAGTAAGCTACAACGCATTTTAGAGCCAGATGATACCTCTCAGAGAACACTGCAGTCCTTTCTGGAAGAACACACAGGAGTGGAAACAAGACACTCTTGGGAAGAGACACACTTGTGAGGATGTTTCACCCTGAGAAAACCAGAATGCACCTTCAGAGTGTATCCTGGGAAACCTGCGGGCTGCATGAGGTAGATGTGGACTCAGAGGTCTCTTCTGTACCAAGATCGAAAACACAACATTTTTTTGAAGTGGTCTATTTTGGTTTTTAGGTGAAATACGTGTTTTACTGTCATGTCTTTACACAAGAAAATCATATTCACCTGTGCTTGGCTGCCTTTGCTTGTCCTAGCACATCTTAATTTCACTGAAATCTGTGCATTCTGGAGGCTTCTCTACACAGTACTTCTAGTTATCCTACTAGATCTATAGTTAATGTGCTGTAGAGTATAAAAATACATACTGTTATATTACTAATACAACATAAAGAAAAATATGCTTGTATCAGGACAGCTTATTTTAATACTAAATGGCAATACATTTTGTCTGGTAAGACACAATCTAACACCAGCTTGTTAAAATCAAAATTGAAGGTTTATTTGCTTAATTATTTGGTAAAAGCAGCCTCCTGATAGCAAAATTAAACTGCTTCAAAAGTTGTGTGTAGACCAGCCTCAAGGGGAAAAAAATGAATTACATCTTTGTATAGGGATGATTTTCTGATATTAACCTAGTATTAACCAACCCAAATATCCAGTAGCTGAAAGTCAGGAATTATTTGAAGAGGGAGAAATGTCATTACACAGCCTAATACAAGTTTCTTTTCCAAAGAACCTAACAGCTAAAATGGAATTAATAGCTATTTTAACAGCTGGACATTTTCCTTTGCTTTAGATGGTAAATTTTGAAATATAAAGAAAAGGAGAAAGGAGGATATTTCCTCAGCATGATTGAGTGAAACAGTGCTGCTAAACACCAGCGAGAAATTTGTGTTAGCTGTGGCAAAGCAGCTTGTTGCTGAGCCATGGCCACTCTAGTATTAATGTTACTGTGTCAGGGAGATGAAGGAAACCATACAGCTTAAAGACGTACAGTTTGAAGATGAGCATAGTTTTTCCACCAGAAGTGCATAAAGGCTTCTGATAGGTACGCTTCAGTGTTAGACAACAGTTACCAGGGCAGACATATCATGATTTGATCTGTGCTTCTTCCATCCTGACGTTTCACCAATTACAGAGGAAAACTTGCGGTTGCCATCATAGCTGGGGAGGGCAAGCGGGGTGGATTTGGTAACTCTGCAGAGTCAGGGAGCGCAATTGCATTGTTGCCTTGCCCATTATTTGTCAGGAAAGTAAATTAAGCTTCCCATCCCTGATTAAGTTTCCAACAAATGAAGGAAAGAATTAAAGGAATATAATGAAATTCAAAGTTGTTGTAATCCCTTTGGAAATTACAGTATTGCGAATTGTAATAATCCAAAACCTTGATGGTGACCCCTCTCCCATTCTGTTCAATTAAACCAACAAAGTACAAATAGTGAGTTGGTTTTATTTTGCTCTTGATTCCTTTGACTTTCTGGGAGATATTTACTCTGAAATGTGTGAGAGATCACTATAGCATTTTTTTCAAGTTTCTTTGTATTCAGAAGTGACAACAGTTCATCTTAATGTATATATTGTAATGAAGGAATAAGAATGTAATGCTTTAAGAAGTGTATATGAATATCTATTTCAAAAGAGTCTGTTTAAAGATGAATATTTTAAAAACAGTCATTTATTAAGCCAGCCAAAGAAAAATGTTGTTTTCTTTGGACTGAATTTATGAGTCCTCATATTTCCCTTACCTGCGATCATAGATATATCCAATGGAAAAAACCGATAAGTATTTATATACTGCTATTTCTAAATAGATAACTGATAATACAAACAGATAAATTAGGGTGCTTCAGACATTTTTCTCTTTTCCTTCTGGGGTTTAGTCTATTGATTTTTATATTTCTGCGTGCCTTTCCCCTTTTTCTTCTTCAGATGTATCTTTCTTCTCTAAAGGGTGCCCAATGCAAATTTTGTTCTTGTGAGATCTTAGATTATTTGTTATTAAAGATTTTAGATTAAGATTTTAGTTTTGTAGTTATTAAAGATTTGATCATTTGCCACCTAGTACTGACTGATACAGTTCCCAGGCGTCCCCTATTTATGTTGTATTAGAAAAGTTTGATAGTTTGACACATCCACTTATGAGCAAAATGAGTTTTTTCCTATCTGATGCTGCATAGGCACTAGATTTCAATGCAAAATCTATTTCATTGGCAATCTGTAACATCCTCGAGTGTGCTGAAGTAAGGTGGTTTTGGTCCCCTCACCGGGTTTCTGCCTCGCAACATACATGGCCTTCTTTTAACCTTCACTCAATGTCTTAGATTAAAATGAGAGATTTAAGAATAATTATAAAATTCCTACTTTGTAATTTACCTTAAACTACTAATATGTACTCTCAGTAGCAACTCCATTTTAATTTGGGTTTTGTCAGGGAATCATTATGCCTGCAGATAATTGCCTAATATGTTTCCCAGGCTGTGTAACAGATACAGTCGTCATAGCATCTCAGCATTGTTGTTCAGTGTCAGGTGAATTACATTTCTCTCTGAGGCAGTTACCATTAAAGACCTTGAAATGAAGCTTTCATTATTTGCTGATTGTTTTCACTGTAACAAAACAAAACTCCAAATATTTTATTTATTCTTTGTTGTCCACATACTACAATTACATAAAGTGACCTCTTTGCCATTCTGGCATAATGAACATTCATGTTTTAAAGGCAGTTAAAGCAACAATGCTTTAGAATATCCTCTAGGATCACCAGGTTAATCAGAGAAGTGTTAGTGAAAATGCAGACTAAATTTGGTGTGCCCTGATGTAATATTCATAAACATAAAATTAATTAGAAGTTAGCATCTCTTGATATTTTGGAAGAGGACATCTGTCAAATGACCTTGTTTGTGCATTCCTACTTGCCCTCCCTTTTAAAGCCGTGCATACCTCTGCTATCAGAAGACTGCATATTTTTTACAAAAGTGACCCCTAACAAATCAAGCCCTTGCCTGGGACACGGCTGCAGATGCAGCAAGGTGGCCGTCCCTGCCCAGAACCTGGGGAACTCTCAGACATTTGCCCAGATGCGAAGATGCCTTCTACCGTAAATCTGACCTTGCCCCTTATGTCTGCCAAACTATATAAACCACATTCTGTAGTTGGATCGACTTTGCGACATGTGGAAGTTTTATTCACTAGAGAACGGGAAATAAGTCACGTTGGTGTTCTTATCCCAAGCCCACGCACTTGCCTTCCCGTGGGCTAAAGATCAATCCTTGCAGCTTACCAAGAATATTAAGAGGTCTTTGTACTGTAAATCCTTTCACCTGCTTCACTAATATTACTTTAGATAGGGACTTAGTTGCTACAGCTGTCTCCTGGGCAACATCAGTTAAAATCCTACTTCTTCTAAGAAGGCCCCTGGGAACCAGCTTCCTGTCAGAGCCTCTTGATTTCTGAGCTCAGCCCTTTTCTTGTCAGCTAATGGGTACAAATTGAGGAAATGGGCAGCATGTTAGAGCAGTGTGAATAAAGGAAGTTTTGCTAAATGAGGTGGGTGGTGGAACCATCTGGACATTTGAAAACTTGCCTATTTCTCAGCTAGATAATTATCTAATTTCACTATTATTAGGCATGCAAAGTCCAAACGGCAACATCTTTGCCTGTGACTTAAAATACAACATTGAAATGCCTGGGGTTTTTTGCATGTTAAACTCGTCATTATTTTTCTCTGATGCATTATTTCATAGTTGTAATTTTTATTGATCCTTCTCATACTTTTTATTTACTAATAGCTGTATGCAAGCTATGACCTTTTTCCTTTCCTTTAATAATGTTTAAAAAAGCCTTTTATGTCCACTTACAAATTAACAATGGTTTTGAAGGCTTTCTGGAGAATATGCATTAGTGCTTGTTCACTATTTTAAATTTAGACTAGTATGAAAACATTGTGGGATACTTTTATTATGGGATCCAGTCTCTAAACTTCACCACAAAATTGGGGGTAGTTGCAGGATATATTGGAGAAAAGCAGTGAAGCAGAATGTCTTTTAGCCCTGGTGGTCCAGCACACAGAGCCTTTTCCTGGAATCAGCCTAAAAGACTACTCTTTGTTGCAATCTCTATGCAAATTCATAGGCAGGCAAATTTTCCAACTGAATAATAAGTTGTAGGGCTTTTACTGGCTTGACAGCAGTTGTTTTTCATCTGAGGAACTTGATAACATTGAGAGGGAAGGCCAAATATAAAAACATGGTGTAGATACACTTTGCATCTTTAAAGTCCTTGCATCATTTCTGGGAAACATGACATTTAGATAGTCCCCATTGTTTATTTATTCACAGAACTCTACTAGAAACTCTTTGCAGTGAAAAACATATGTTCTTTCAAAATGCATTTATGTAAACTTTTATTTTAGATTTATTAATGGAGAGCATGAAATAGAACATTTCAGGCATCTTGTCAAGGCAGAGGAAAGAAGGACAGATCAAGAAGGAAAAAGCCAAAGGACAGCAAGAACAAAAAGTCAGAGTCCGAGGTTACCAGCACTGAAAATGGAAGAAGATAATTTTTTTCTTTTTTAACACTTTCACCTTCAAGTTAAGAGTTCCATCCCATTACATCACCCATTGTGTAATTCTTGGTAAAATACAATGAAAATTAACAGTAAATGTTACAAATTTGATTATTAATTATCATTATTAACTAGGTGCGCAATAGTAAAACCAACTATGCTCACTTTCGATTACGTTTGTGATCGCAGTTTAAAAAAAAATAAAAATACTTCTATTCCATCAATTTATGTCTCCTCATTAATCAGACACTGAGAAAAGGGATTCTCTTTTATTTTACAGAATGCCTTTTCTTCGATTGCATACAGAAGTATGCATGCAGATCCCAAAACAACATGAACAATATGGTGGGGTGTTCTCTGAAATGTAATTTATTTGTGTGTAAAAAATAAAGAAAGGGAAGAAAGTTTTAGAATCGTGTCTTTAGTAACAAATTTCTCCCATGCTGTGCAGATTTAGTACTGCTTTGAACACTTTCCTCTTCCAGGTCACTTGTTATCTGATCAGTTACTTCCAAACTTGACGTTCATTACTTAATGAAAAACACTAAAAGAATAATTAAGATACTATAAGTTTCTGTCAGCTGGGACTCTGAGGGGTCTTTGCCTTGTTCTGGTGCCCCCATGTATATGTTGGTGTAGCACAAAGGGGTAACAGCTACTGGAAGCTTATTGCTGTCCATGAAGGCAGCACAGCAGAACAGTCTGCTTTGTGTTCAATTTAAAATAATGAGGAATTGCACTGGCTTCAGAGGGAAGGAAGACACAGTTGTTTTTTATATAAGTAATGAAAGCAAGCTACACTCCTTTTTCTTTTTAAGAACAAATAAATATGAATTTCTATCTCCTTTTCCCTCCCTCTCTTATGAGTCCAGAGAAGTCAGCATTTTCAGGGATGCTTTACTCAGAATTTTGCAGATGCCAGTTCCTCAAGGGCTTCTATCATATCTCGGGGCAGTCCGCCTAAAGAGCTACTTTACACCCAACTTGTGGATCATCTGTTTAGTTAGTGCTTCATTTGTTGATAGCAAATTGCCTATGGCACAAAGTGACAGAGTCTAGCTCTTGAGAATCTAAAGCTGAAAATATCCAAATGATTTGGTTTGTTATTAGTATTATTATTGTTAGTACTACTACTACTACTAATGGGAAAAATGAGACAGCAAAAGACCTACTCCCAACTGAGACATGAGAAAACACCATGCACATTTAAGGGAATAAAAAAACATTCAAGAAAATAACACACTGTTGTTCATATGCATTATTTCTAATGAATAACAGAAGAAAACAAGAGGGACTTATGTTCCTTCATCGGAAGAACTCCCAGAGGTGATAAATCATACAGGATTAGGCAGGAGCTTTGGGCTTTTTATATCCTCTCTGCAGTTCAACTAAATCAACAGAGTTATTTGTGCATGAGTTTGTCCCAGGAAGAGGACAAGACAGTTGGTTTTTTTTAGCTGTCTGTGCTGATATAGTCTCTGATATCACTGAGATGAACTTCTGCACCTGCCAGCTGCCCAGAGCAGCTTGAGCACTTGCCAAGAAGGGGGAGGACCCAGTTCAGTGCCTCTCCCCTAACCCCACCTACACCCAGTGCCCAAATCTATCTTATATCTCCTTCCTGTGTTTCCTATTTCACCCTCAGTGTGTTGATGGGATTTCATTGCAAAGTGCCCTTCCCACATGTGCTCCGCAGAGAACTGCAGCAACAGATTGAAATCATGTAGTCTTTCAGAGGACTATCTAAACTGGCGTAGGATCAGCCACGTTTGTACTAGTGAATCGTTGTCTTACAGGTGCCATAGACCATCCACTCTTGACTGCACAGAACTTCTGTCTTACATCAGGAGGATGTCATGCAGCCTTTGCACATAACCAGACAAAATGTCAGCACACAGATGTACAATTTTTCTACGTTTCTCAGACTGATTAACAAACCTTAATTTCAGCATGTTCTGCAAACAAGGAATACCCTGCTGCAGTAAAAATGATCATTAAGATACAAACCCTGTACAGAGTGTAAACCAGGATCTGGTACCCATCTAATACCCATCTAACAGCCACAGGTATTGTCGTAACTGTGTCACATACAAAACATGAACTACAAGGCATTACAGGTATTCAAAGGAATGCTAATGCTATCAAGTCAATAGCAATCTGAATGTTTATATAGGTAGTGCTAGTAATTGTGGGGAACAATTTTTTATGACTAATTGGACCTCTCATTCTAGGTGTTTGTGCTTGTGTGTTCTGGTAAATCCAAGTTTCCCTCAAAGCATCAGTATTTCCATTACCATCATGTCACTGGGCTTATTAAATAATATAGAATTCCAGAATATAGCCAAAGGCGCCTTTTATTTTCCTCAGAGTTACTTGTGCTTGACTATGAGATCTTATTCTATAGTCCAAAAGAGAAAACTGATTTTGTTTTTCCATTTTTGATTTAGTTTCATACACATTGCTGGTTCTCATGATAAATTACTTTGGGAATTCCGTTCTGTACTGTGCTGGTTCAGAATCACACTGTTAAAGATACAGTTGTAATACAAGATTATTTTTGTAATGAAGTTTGTGATGAGCCTGAGTGAATCAAGCAGAGGAGGAAGGAGAAGTCGAGAATGATAGGAGGCAAACAGCAATCTGTAAAAGAAGCAGTGGTGTCAGGGATATTGATAGCCCAGTGGACTGTGACAGGTGTAGTTATGCTCAGTCTCTGTGGGAGATCTACGGATACAGCTGGATGCTCTGGAAGAAAAGCTGGGAGTACTAGATGTACAGTGAGATTTTCAGAATCTCAAGACAAAGCTTGTTGATTTTCTTTGAACTGCAACTGCTGGGCAAGTCAGGACAGGTTAAACATGGAAAACGACTTTAAGATGTAGCAGATGTTAATGCATTTCCTATTGTTATGAGCTCTGAATTTGGCTTTAAACAGGCTTGTGCTGAGCTTTTGGGAATTTTAGACTGAAGGCTCCCTTAAGCTCTATCTGTGAAATATGTATATGTAAACTCCTATTTCCCTGTGTACAACAGTGAGAAACTGCATAGTTACCAATATTTTAACCCTCCAGCCTCACTTTTGAACTGATTTTAGTTCAATATAAATGCTAACAGAAACAGTTATGACGAATTATCAGATTCTGAGCCCCTCAACTTCTACCTGGATTCACTTTTTTGGTTCCTGCCCCTAGCTGTCAATGTCCACAAGCAGTCACAAATCTCATTTTTTAAGACAACTACGTGACCTGTCCAGTGAAGCAAGATGTACCAGTGGAGTCACAAAGAGACCTGAGATTTTTGGATACTGTCCGTCTGCCTCTGCTTGCAGACAAACTTTATTCCCTTAGAATTTCCCAAATTTTTTTGCTAAGAGTTATTTCTGTTCCAAAGTCGGTGACGGAATATTGCTACGTATTATATGCTATGTGCAGTGACCATAGATCATGACAGCAACAGTGTCCTGGTTTCAGCTGGGACAGAGTTAACTTTCTTCATAGTAGCTAGTAAGAGGCTATGGTTTAGATTTGTGCTGAGAAGAACAGGTAGTTAGTTTTCACATAATCAGGTTTTGAAAGTTGAAAGTGTTAGTTTTTTAAAATTATTATTAACATATATAGAGAGCATATAGTATTTATAGATTAGCCTCTGGGCACATTTAAGGTTTAGTTGATTGAATGTCCTTGTTGCCTCTAGGCAAAAGTTTGTTTAGTCCAAAAAGATTTTTGTAAGGGCAGGAATATGAGGAAACACATTAAGGGATGCATGCTAATAAGGTAAAAATTTTATTTATTCAATTAATGCAGTTGAGTAATTATTTTTATTCAACAGGAAACACTTTAACATGTCAACTGTAACTTTCAAATTAAAATAAAAGTCATATGAAAATATACTAAAGTTTTTGGCTAAAAGTATCCCATTAAAACACCAAGGTGTTGCTCCAGAAGGGACTTAGGCTTTCTCAGCCAAGCCATGCTCAGTTTTGAGGCTACAAAAATGAGATCCAAGATACTTAGATTTGTGTTGAAGCTCCTTGTGACATTTATTTAAAGACTTGGCTACCTAGGCTTAACCAACAGGGAAACAAATTCCACTACTCACCTCCAGGAAAACAATTCTGTGGCCTAAACGTTAGTGTTTCATGTCTACTGTTGTTTTAATTTCTCCAGAGTGCTTGAGGCACCTGCACAGAGTTTACAGGTCTGGTACAGGATTTTCAGAAGAGCTGCCCCTCCCTGTAGCAACAGCTGGAGACACGCTGAATGCTCTGGTGTGTCCAAAGGGCATCACCTCCTTTGGCTTGGTAACTGGATCCTATACTGGGTTTCTTCTCCTTTCTTCCTGAACCCAGGCAGAGCTCAGTCTTTCAAGAAGTAGAAATACTGTGGGTGTCTTCCCATTCTTTTCAAGGTTTTTGTGATTAAGATATGATGGTTAAGATATATCTGATGGTTTTGGAGACCCAAGGTCTCTGAATAGGTACTCAGACAGATTTCAAGAGTCTCTGAATCACCCAGCAATCCTGGAGAGAAGAGGCAGGATTTGACATGTCATTTCTTTTTTTTTTTTTTTTTTTTTTTTTTTCTCTGAAAATAATTAAGGATTCTCCAAGAAAGAGGAAGGAGAAGAGGAAGCATGTTTCTGGGTACAGCTGGTTAGAGCACTCTGCTAGGATTGTGGAAACTTGGCTGCTGGTTTCCTTTTTTTTTTTTTTGGTCAATGACTGTTTACAGAGTGAGTGAAGAACAAATAAAAAGGAAATGTTATACTAAGTGCTATTAAAATGCAAAAGCAGTATGAAGTACATTCAAGGACTACTTATTTTGACAAATGCTATCACTTGAGTTTTGGTTCATTGAAAGATACTTAGAAGTTTGTTAAATGAATACTTAATACAGGCTATGCAATTACTAATGAAAACTAACATAAATTTGTCTAAAAGAGTTTAAGCTTAATAGACAATTCAGACATAGTTCTTTCAGCTAGGATTAAGACTGAACAGGAAGTGTTTGCAATTAAACAGAAATTAGTAAAAGAGGAAGAACTGTCCCAGTGTCCGTTACATGTAAATATAGTAGGAAGCTACATGTCTACTGTAATTCAATGATTTCCTTGGAATTATATGAGCAAGTTGTGTAAATTATTGATTCCAAGCAGCCTTAATTTACCTTCAAAGTAAAAACAGCTGCTAGTAAAAATAATACCTTTTTTTTACTAAGAAAGAATTTGAATTATTAGTGCTGAGTCCAATATGACTTCAGTATCATTTCAGCTCACAATGGCTTTTGGCCTCCACATAATGATACTTTTCCTAGAAATCCCATTAACAGAGATAATTAAATCATTGTGTAATTGCTAGAATTTGAATGAACACTAAGTACAGTGGTACTGTCCAAGTACTCTGGTTGAAGAACTGGGGAAAGGGATGCAATGAGTAAAGTCTAGACTCCTCTTGTTTTGGAAAAGAGTTATCTGCATTGGCTTACAGCAAGAAATATTAATCAAGTAGTTTGCTCCTCCTTAATGTGTCCAGAATGAAAATTTGAGAAGGGTCCAGCACAGAAATGAAGAGAAGGTGGTTCCTCCTGTTATGGCAGCATCAGTAAACTCAGCGGAGCCAGGGCTCTGGCTTGAGGACTGTCACACAATCATCCTCAAGAATCACCC
Source organism: Pterocles gutturalis (assembly GCF_000699245.1). Lineage (NCBI taxonomy): Eukaryota > Metazoa > Chordata > Aves > Pterocliformes > Pteroclidae > Pterocles > Pterocles gutturalis. The sequence goes on from NW_010117957.1 coordinate 37,898, forward strand.
TCAGAGTTTGATAACACAATCCCTGACAGAGCTTTTGGTTGTATTGATACCTTTCCAGATAGTGCCCATGCTTGCTTCAAAGACATAATGATCAGGACCTATTTCCAATAAGCAGCATAGATGAGACCATCCATTTTGGGGTGTGAAAGGGTTTAGCCATAAGGACACAAGCTCTGCTCACCACTTACTCGCCGGGCTAAAGGCCTTGCACTTTATTTAGCAGAACAGTTGTAGTTTCTTTGCCCGGAAACAGATCAACGTGCTTGCAGTGATTTCACATTCCTATGTTTTAGCAATGGCAGGAATAAATAATGCTGCAGGTTTGCCATGGCATATACAGCTTATTATCTTATTTTTCTTGTTCCAGTTCCATAGATTGTTGCTATTGTTTAATATCACAGTGAGATGTTTTGGTGCATATAGCAGTGCATATCAAAAGAACCCCATTTATAACACTACTCTGCTTCCATCATTGAACTAGTGATAATAATATTTTGATGACTCTTTCTTCTAACTGTGCTATTGTTTGTAGAATCATTCATCTAATTTCAAGGAACATTACTTCCAAAAGTGAACTCAATCATTTCAAAAATGTTCAAAACTGTTTATTAAAGATTTCAAAATGTGGGACATAAGCACAAGATTCAGACAGATTTTATTAAGTTTGCCATTAAAACAAGAAACATTACATTGTGAGGTCTAAAAACGTATCTATTCAGGCAAAGCTCATTTTTTTCCTTTGTAGGGGTTCTGGTGTAGTACAATATTCAGCTGCTTAAGCACTTTCTGTTTTATTTTTCCATTTACTGTAAAGTGCACGTTTTTACAATGTCTCTGGAAATTGGAAAATAAAGTTATGACTTCTCTTGTGGTAGCTTTCAACAGTCAGTTGGCAGGTTGTATTCCTCTGTCTGCTGCCTCTTTGCTCACCCTTGTCTTCACCCTCTCTGCTCTGTTTTGCTTCTGGGTGATTCTTCTGGCCTCTTAGCTGGGTGATGCACTTCTTACAGGGAGATTCAAGCAGCTTCTATCAGTGAGTGAACACTGCCTGATAAACCTGCTATTACTCTGCTTCCTAGGATTCAATGTGTGTCACAGACCTACAGGCTCTGCTGCAATAGGATCACTGAATAATTAAATAAAATGCCCTGAATCCTGCAAACAGGAACTGTAGCACCACTTCTTATGTTCTGAAATCTAACAGGATATAAGAATTTGAATTTCACATTTATTTGTGAAATCTTTTATGAGGCTGTATATGATATTTTGTCTAAAGTATAGGCTACAGCATGGGTTGTAAAACAGAGATCAAAGATGTAGCTCCTGCATTAGTTCTGCAATTTGGCTGTGGCCTGGAAATGTGACCTACTCAATAACATGCATGGTAGTTATTAGCACTTCCCACAGCACGCATCATACGTGCAGCACAAGCAGTGTGCCGTTAGTTTCCCAGGCAAGCAAGTGAAAAGGAAACTCAGAAAGCCAATAATTTAAATAGATACAATACATCAGGTAGCGAAGAGTGGCAAGGGTTGCTGGAAGGACAGGTAGAACATTAAATGGCTAAAAGATAGGGGAACATAATCTGAGGAAATGAAATTGGAGCAGAAGCTATAAGCATAAATTAATGTTACCATGTTGACAGAAGGAAGGGGTTTGTAAGGATGGGAGCTGAAGGATGAGAATTTTATCAGGCTGTGTGGTGCACAGAGGATCAGTAACCGAACAGAAGCTGTACAACATCGAACCATGTGTGGGAGAAAGAGACGAATCTCACTATACAGCTGCGAGTTTAGGGCATAATGCTGAAGAAAAGCAGAAGTTACATATGTAAGCATGGAAAGAGCTTAAAAACACATTAGAACATAAGATAAGATGAAAATGTAGCTGTAACTATAATGGTCCGTGTTACCCAATACCCTAACTTTTACTGGCCAATAGAAGATACTAAGGAAATAGAGTAAGAAACAGGAAAATATAGAAAAAGCCTTCTTATTGAAAGTCTAGAAATCAGTGGTTTAGGGACTTCTATATTTCAGACTGAATTGAATCAGGAGTTCAGGGCTAAATCCTCCTAAAATTCTGAAATTCTGGAAATAATTATTTTTTCATGAACAAACACTTCTTGCTGCTGTTTACACCTTGACTTCTCTCATATCCTGTGGCAATGAGTTTCATAATTTGATTATTTGTAAAAATAAAAAGTATTCAAGTCTTATGTTTGGAAAATTTTTGGCAGTCCACTAGTCCTTGCATTATGAAAAAGACAAAAAACCTTCCCTATTCCTCTTTTCCATACCTTTGTTTTTTACTTTATAGATTCCTACATCATCTGATTTCAAAGCCAAGTTGTCCCAGTGTTCTGTTTTTCCTCAGTTTTAATGGATGCTGTTCCTTACCTCTGGTCATTCTAGTCAACCTTTTCTAAATTACCTTTGTTCTTTTTAAGACAGGACAGCTGGAATTGCAAACTGCTAACCAATATAGAGGCATTTCTTTCTTTTTTCATTTCTCTCAACATTTCCTAGCATTCTGTTTGTCTTTCTGTTCACTAATGAGAACCACTGTATCTTCAGAGGACACTCAATAATATTTGCAACATCGCTTTCTTGTATGGCAACAGATAATTTGATGTGTCCTGTATTTATGGTTAGAATTGGTGAATAATTTTGAAATTGTGAATATGAGTTATTTATTCATTACCTCTGAAGCTTCTTCTGGCTTTGGAGCACTTGGAGGACTTTGGATTTCCCTGTTTCACGAATTTCACTCATCTTCACGGACTGAGTTTCTCAAAATGCCCTATGATAATTTCATGAAGTCTCTTTAAAAAGATAGTGTTGGCTCTTCACCATATTTGCTATGGGTCTGCTAATTTTACTCTGTGTTGTGCTATCTATGTGTTGACTAGAAATCAGGTATACTGGAGTGCTTCAGAAATTAGCATTATTATAATTATTATTACCTGTAGTCCTCTGATACTGAGGCTGGTTTGAATGATAGCTCCTACTTTAACTCCTAGTGAAACTGAGTGATGAATTCAGTTTGTGGTGGATTTTTTACTGTTCTTTTTCTGAGTCCTTCCAAAACCTCTTCTATAGATATTTCAATTAAGCAAGTTCTTCTGATGCCTTCCCCTTTAAATTAAAATTCCAGTTTTGGAAGCTTCCTAAGCTGTTTTGCAGTCAACACTGATGCAAAGAAGTAATTTAGTTTCTTCCTCTGACCTTATTATCAGGGAGTGCACTTTTTACACCTTGCTTATCTGTCAGCCCCGCTGCATCTTTGCCAGGTTTCCTGCCGATGTTGAGGCCGTGATGAACATCTGCTACTTGATATGGAAAGAGATCAGAAGCCAGAACAGGGATGTAGACAGACAAGGAACATGGTTGTAATAAAAATAAAGGAGATAAAAGTATTTTGGATGTCTTTGATGAGTGCAGTGTACAAATTGTTGAAGCAAGAAAAAAGAGGGTTTTGGTAAACAAGAAAGGAGCTGGCAAGTCATAGAAACAAATGAGGAAAGATTTAGAGACTCATGGAGAAATGATGGAGGCGATGATTCTGAAAATGAATGTAGTTCATTATTTCAAAAAAAGGGTCACTGTTTCCAAAGTATTCACTTTCCTAACCCTGAGCAGTGGACCAAGCCGACTGGAGAGATGACTTTTGTGATTGTACCAGCTCATCTAATTTTCAGGTTCATGACACACCAAATGAACAAGTGATGTCTCCTTTGGGCCATGCTTGCACCCTAATAAGCTCTGCCTGTCTGTTGACAGTGATGGTAGACCCACACACTATGAAATCAATGAGATTAGTTGGTATTTGACATCCCTAATAATCAAGCCATGTGTCTAGCATCTAAGGGTGACTTTTAAGAGATAAAAACTCTAGGTATTTTAGGTTAAACATTTTTCTAAGTCTTCTGAGGATCTCACTTTGTTCATTTGCAGAATATGGGTGACAATATTGGCCTATTTAAAAAAAAAAAATTGAATTTCTCTTCTGTTATTTTTAGTTGTTGGGTCCAAATGATTCCCTGCAAAAATATCACTATTCATAAAGCTCAAAATGAAAAGGCCTGTACAAATGCTGAATACTTTTCTTTTTGATTCTTCATCACCAGGACAGAATATGGTTTGGAAGTACCCATGCTTATATGGGGTTGCTGTTCAGAACATTGCACTTTCAAAATATAATTGCCTGACTTTTCCTACCCTTTGCGTTTCACTTCAAGTATGAATATCAGCAAAGGTTGTAAAGAGCTTGTGAAAGTGCAGAGTAGCGGATTGCAATGTCAAACAGTGGAAGGTGAGTACTTGCTGAACATGGAAAAAGAATGATAGCGGGGGGAAAAAAAATTAAAATCTAGTTGGCACTTTTAGGTAGTGATAATCCAGAGGGATGTATCAATGGCTGAGCTTCTGGAAGCCTGATGTAAATGCTCTTCATACCTCAGCTTTCTGCTGAGTTTCTTGTGCTTCTGAGCTGTTCTCAATGTAGCCTGTCTTCTTTTGCCATCCAGCCTTACTGTATATGAATCTTGTTAGGCAGGGAAGATTTTTGCTGGAGAATTATGTTGGCAAAAAAAGATGTGACCATTTTTTGCCTAAGGTCTGGTATAAAGCTGTTCTACATGCCCACTGAAGGAGATGGCCTTATTTTGGCAGGCTCAAATTCTGGGCTCAAATTATCGGGAAGTTTCAGGACAGAAGGCAAATGTATACATTACTTATAAATTATTAAATATTCTGATGTCTGTGACCTTTGTTTCGATTCTCTTTTTCGTCTTCTTCCCTCTACCTCCCCCCTTTTCCTTAAGTAGGATTATGGAACAAGTGCCAGCTCTCAGAACTGTTAACTTTTACCCAAACTTGTACCCAAGGTTTTAAGTTCATAAGCAAGATAAACTATAAAGGATCCATAAAGAATAAAGATACTTTGTTTCTCAATATTAAAACCAAAATTATAAATCATGTAGTCTGCCTTTATTATTTTTTATTGCTGGACATTATTCAATTACAGAGGAAACACTGATTTCATTCCTTTGTAGTGTAGTCTGAGTTTTTGGCCTGGTTTTAGGGTAGGGAGCTCTTTTTTCCTTCTATATTTCAGAAGCCAGATTTGGAAAAAGGTTGACCTTCATGAGAGCAACAATGTTTCCTTTTTTTCCTCTGTATTACAATTTTATCATTAAAGATTAAGGGGTCTTCTCATCCTGAACCAAAACCAATATATATTTTATACATGCAAGCTACATTTTTTTTTCTAGTAAAATGTTATTGTAGCTATGTATCTGTACCTGCTGAGGTCCTGATCTTGTCAGTACTTTTATTGGTGTGTTCACTCCATATCCAGAGGTCAAGTTCCTGGAAGTACCATGTTCTATTCTTCATAGTTAAAGAAATGAGTAAATGTGGCAAGATGAGGGTGCAGATTCAGTGACTTGCTTTTCTCTTAGTATTTCTTTTTGTTACTATAATAGTTTACTTCTGGAGAGTATTTATTGTTGTGCTAAAAATTGAAATTGAACAGTGCCATAGGTATCCATTAGTGCCACTCATGCCAGGCGATGATTTCAAATTACTTTCTATATATTTGTATTAACTATCATAACATGAATCTTTGTAATAAATACTTTCCTCATGCCATTCTGTTCTTATTAGTGTTGTTCTTTACAGTAGAAGGGCTTAACTCATTCTTCAAAATTTTCTGTGTCATCAGATGATTTGTCCTGAGAATGTGGGCCTGAAGATGTGGTTGTGCACATGGAAAACCTGGCAGCCTTTTAGTAACTTTACCATGGTCTTGTCATTTTTAGAATTTAGTCCAAGTCCCCTTGCTGTCATTTGTACAGATGCTGGAAGCTATTGAAATCATGTGTGGTAGTGGAACTGAGACAGTGCCTTTAAAGGCAAAACACACAGATTTTGCTTCTAATTCCTCCCATTACTTGCTTTACAACTTCGATTAAATTCCATTATCTTTTCATGCCTTTTTTCCTCCCAAGTTCTGAATGTCATTCAAACCCTCATATTTACAATGTACTAATTTAAAAGGTAGTGACCATTGTTGCTTTTGCAGAGAGAAGACCATTTTATGCATACAGCAAAGCCAGGTGGTGCTCTGTAATTTTCTCCACCCTAAGGCAGATGAAGAAGACACTCCCAAAGAGTTAGATTCAGCTTCTTTCACTTCAGCTACCAATAAATTTGTGTGGCAGAAGCTTGTGCAACTTGCTCAAATTCAAAACGGTATTTCAGCTACCAACAAGTCACTGATTTCAAAGATGAGTAAGAATCTTAAGTACTTGAGGGAATCAGAATGCCAACAGAGAGTGGTGGAATTTGGACCAAAGGTTGATTATGCTGCTCTTGGTAGCTTAATACAGTCATGTCTTTCTGTTAAAAGAAGGCCTTCAGTCAGTTATTTTCAAGCTACCATATCGACAGGTGTCAGTGAAAGAGCTGAAGATGTTTAATATCTCTGAGAATCAGGTTATATACAATTATCGACTGTTGCAGCTTCTGGATTTTAAATTTGAGCTTTATTTTCCCAGTTGTCTTCATCTAACTATAAAAAGATGTTACTTCATTTAAAGAAAGTCTGTGCAGCTGTGACAAACTAAAGCAAACAAATGACTACCTAGCTTGAGGTGGCAGTAGGAAGAGCTCCTCCAAAAGGAGTGATGATGGTCTCATGATTTATCCTCAGGAAACTTGCAAACCAAGTTTTGGTCCAGAGAAGTATGTACAAATAGCTTATTTACAGTGAAATAGCCGAATATTGCACTTTGTGAAGTCATTGACACTTGGCTGCGATCATACTGTGTAAAATTTTTGTGGGTATCCAGATACTTGAGATAATTTGTATCTTTCACTGTGTGAAATTAGGGATTTCTTTTTTTTGTTTGTTTTTTTTTGTTTAGTCAGCCCAGCGGTAAGTTTAATACAGTATGGTTGCTACTACAAAGTAGAATTGATTGACATATTTCAAAAGCTTTATTTTTACTGGTTTTTTATTTTCTTGTTTTTCAGCCACCTAGATAATTGACCATTTTTAATTTAAATTTTGATGGGGGTTTCTGAAAATCAAAGACGTATTTATCCTTTCACATTTATGTTAACCAGTTCGATAGAAAACCAGATGTGATTGCCAAGCTGATTGTTCCTAGACAAATAAATTGCATTTACACAAAAGCCTTTTTAAAAGCTAATCTGATTTAGAAACTTGTTCTGGAAATGTTTCCTTTCTATGTAGAATAGAGGATTCTTAGAGATGTGGGGTTTTTTTTTAAGTTGTTAATCTACGTATTTATTAATCTATTATATTATTCATGGGCAGTAGAGAAAAAAGAAAACCATCCCAGAAGGACAGTGTAGTTGTGAGTGCTTGTTACATTTACTAAAGTTTAATTCTTTCAAGGTATACAACATGATATTACAGCCTCCAGAACTGTTTTTGGTAGTTCTGATGAAATTTGATTTGCAGATTTAAGATCTATGGTGTTCTTCTGTCAAGTCCATTCATGCACGATGTTTCTCTTCATTGCATGCTTGTGTTGCCTGGCACAATAAAGACCTGGATATTATCTGAAGCCTTTTGGGTCCTATTACATTGTCAAAAATAACAAGAGAAGTCTGTAATCACAGTTAAATATCTAATTTACCTGTAATTATCATGTTGCAAACAATTGTTGTGCATCTCACCTCTATAAAATATTGTTCAATATTAAAATGTTTTGATAAGCTTTTTAAATGCAGTGTACACTGGGAATAAATAATGGTCATCATAGTATTTTGGCCAAATGTTTCTCCCAGGATTCAGCTAAATAGCCTGAACGTGGCTTTTAGAGATTAACAAAACACATCTGTGTTACTACCTGCTCAGTGTTGTAAGTCATAAACAGAGACTGTACCCACAGGCACAATTGTGTAATTGTGATTTTGCATGCCTCATTAGTGTCATTGATTAGCGTGCATTATTCTATGTTATTTCCACTCCTTCAGAAGTTATATCTTATCATAATTTTCCTCTCACTGCATTTTTAATATAAATGCAGCTCTGTGTTTGTTTTGTTATTTATTTTTATTCTGAGTAGTAATGCTTCAAAATGTGTTTAGGCACAGTTTTGTCATTATAAGATACCTTTTAAAATTATGTTAAGGCAAGTAAAAGGATAATAATTTACTAGTACGAAACCTGAGGCAACATGTAAAAGGTGGCTGTTATAGTGGACAGAGCAGCTAAGCAAGCCTGAAAATATACAACTGACTTAAATAGTGTAAACCACACACACAGTTTTGCTGAAAGACTGGAAGGCTGCCACAGCCACATAAGGATGCACCCCAGTTTTCAGCTGGAGAAGGTCAGAGACAAACAAACCTTGAGCCTTGGAGTTATGCATACACAGATGACAGTTGTTTTCTGAAGGAGATATTACAAAAGAGGCGACAAAGTCAAACTGATATCAGTCTAACAGTGTGCTCCTGGCCCAGTCAGTTGCTTTCTTTTTAAACTTGTCAGTGCCACAGCATGCAGGCAAAATGTAGTCCAGCCACACCAAACAGTGAAATCAGTGGGTGGGCTCAGCAATACTGTGAAAAGCATTCAGCGTGCACACAGCCGTGGGTTGCCTTTGTGTGGTTGTGGGAAGTCAAAAGCATCCCTCCCTTGCTCCTCTCCTCTGCCCTCCAGCTAGAGCCATATCCAAGGGTGGAATAATCTTGTGAATTAATTTAGTTTCAGTTCTTTAAAAATTAGGCAGCTAGTCTGAGCTAGATGCCTAGTTCCTTCTCTAGTCAGTGAAAAATGAAATAAGCAACTCCAGGATGCAATTCATCTCTCATACTTGGTCATAGTGCAAGAAACAAAAATGTTGGAGAGGATAAAACAAAAAACATAACCTGCAGAAACTGGGAAACAAAAGATTGTAAAAGAGCTGTATATACCGGCAGCATACAAAACACGACAAATAAAAAGAGAATGGAAATAGTTTGAGGAGCAGCTGAAATTTTTCCTACTGATTTTAAAGTCAACCTAAATTGTGATTAAATTTTTCCCCCGTTTTCCTCACAGAACAGCTCAAATTGGGCAAAATGTGGTGTTGGCAAGAGAATTTTCTCTAATGCATATGACAGAAACATCTCAATTAATAACTCAGATTAACTTTAAAGGTCTTGGAGTAAGGATTTTGGGGGCTGAAATACAAATACCTGTAGTTTAGGAGTAAAACCTATTGCCACTTGTAGCATTAGCATTTTAGCATGTCTGAATTCCTGGTAAAATAGGAAGCTCTTTGTGTGCCCATAAATAATAAAAATACGTTGAACTTGTTCTAGCATCTCATGGGTCTGTGTATAAAAAACACAGTTGCAGTTTTCTTAAGGTTCTACTAAATTCATAAGAGGGCCTGAATTTGCTTATTAGCAACTTTTCTTTGTTCGCAGGAGTAGACCTAGCATAAAACTTTGGAACCCACAGTTTAAAAATTAATACAGAATCCAATACTCTGTGAAGAAGGAATTCCTATCTAATACTGGTGAACACGACACTTATACTAACTTGACCTATTAACTATTTACACCAGTAAAAGTATGCTTTTGGTAGAATCTCCTTTCTCATCTGGTTATCATCAAAACTGATGTCCAATTTGTGCTTGAAAAAATACTTGACTGGAAAACCTTCACACATTAGTTACCTCTGGTTTAACATTCTGAGGTGCGTTTGTGCGGACTCGCGACATAGACTCTCCAACAAAATGTATTTGTGTTTGTCTCTTTGCATGGGTTACATTAATTCTTTCTGTTCTCAAGCTGCTATTTGGTACCCTCATGCAATGCACAGGAAGGAGTGTAGTGATAGGACAAGGGGTAATGGGTATCAGCTGAAAGAGGGTGGTGAGACACTGGAACAGGTTGCCCAGGGAAGCTGTGGATGCCCCATCCCTAGAGGTGTTCAAGGCCAGGCTGGATGAGGCTTTGAGCAACCTGCTCTAGTGGGAGGTGTCCCTGCCCATGGCAGCGGGGTTGGAACTTGATGATCTTTAAGGTCCTTTCCAACCCAAACCGTTCTATGATTCTATGATTCTATGACGTGCAGGTCTGGCCACAGCAGTTCATAAGCATTCATGCCAACGTGGGGGTATCCAGCAGTTGCCCTGACATCTCCTATTTCATTCTTGCTGACCAGCTGGGACTTGCTGTGAATTTTATGAAGTTGATTGGCATATGCAAAGGGAAGGATTTTTAGACAATATATATCCTGAGCAGCTGGATATCTGCAAATCTGCTAGATTGACACCCAAATTGCCCTGTAGAAGGGAAAACTTTAGCCATGTATAAAAAACATTTCCTGAGAATCATATCTTTCAGTATGAGGGGCATTCTTTCCAAGTCAGATGAAATCTCAAAGTATTTGTCATCCTATTTCTAACACATATTTAAATTACTTTGTACTCTTGGACATACTCTTTGTAAAATTGTAAGGTATTGTGTTACTTCTGTAATGGAGCATGATTTCTGTTGTAATCATTTGAGTTATACATGATTAAATACGAACCAAAATGGTTACATTTCTAGCATTGACTGCAGCTTAATATCAATTTGTTTTGTTTTGGTTTTTGGTCAAGCAGACCAAGTGTGAGATTCAGTGCCAGTATACACTATCTGCAGGGAGTTTAAGTTCCCCTTGTGGTCAATGGAGTCCAGAAAGCAATTCAGCCTATCTATCTGAAGAAGACACCCAGTGGTTAGTTATTGAATTGTTTTCTACATTTCATTAACTGCAATAGATTAGCCTGCAAGCTCTCTTATAGATATCTATTGTAGGTGTTTAAACCCTGAAGTAGGTCCCACCCACAGTCTTTCTACTTGCGAATATAGCTTTACTGCTAATAGGAAAATTGCCGTTTGCTATTCTAGCATTTTGTATGGCAATGAAAGCAAGCAAATAAGAAGCAGTAGCAGCAAGAATTTGAGATGTTACTTTTAGAGCTCTTTTGTTTCGTGCACCTTCTGGGGATTTTCACATGTTCAGGTTTTCAAAAAGACTCCCTAGAGATGTATTCTGTCATTTGAGATGTAGTGCCAAAGAATGGGGGGGGGGGAAACCTAAATACATTAAAAACATGGGCTGTCTCGTGACCTACTACATAACATGCTCAAGCCTTCTGAAGATTCATGAAGTTCATGGATTGCTCTTTTACAAGAAGAAATGTGTGTTGTAAAATAAATTTACTGCTTGACAGTTCTTATTATATAGTTAAGCATAATTAACTAAATATGAACTGGCCTGTGGCATCTATGGTTTTTTTCCCAGTGATTAGACATGACAGGATGTTATCTCCAACTGTGAGATGGAAGGCAATTCAGTTTTCACAGAACTTTTATGTGATGATGATTGAATTAATATTTAAGATATGTGTCATGTCTTGTGTAGGGCATTATATGCTCACTGCTTTTATTTATGACTGAGTTGTTTTACTACCTTCTAGGTATTCACAGGCGTGATAGGTTGAGAGAGATATTTGCAATGAATAGTGGAAAGTACGTGCTGCAGTTTTGAGATTTTAGTATTATCTTCCACATTTTCTTTAGTGTTTTCTGGAGAACACTGTCTTTAAACCATAAACACAAATTATTAAAATGTTTTGCCATCATAAAAAACTGTGGTTTTATATAGGTCACTTTGGAAGTATGTGAGGAAAGATGGACTTTATGAGACAGTATTTGTAAATGAATGAATTTGAATAAAGATTCACACTCAGCATTTTTCTGACAGATACACTAGGTAAATAACTGCTTCATTGCTGCATAAAATTATTAAGAATTCTGAAATACATGATAACATGTATAGGGAGGGAATAATTGTAAACATAATGGTTTCATTTCAGAAAAAGAAAACCTCAGTTTAACTCTCCCCTCTGCTAAATTATTTCATGGCAGTTGATTAGAAACAATGAAGGAGAAAAAAGGTTTCTGTCTTGTTTCATGTCCAGGATTATTTTAGTGAATTAAAGGTTTGTGGAAATAGCAATTCTCAGTAATTGAAACACCAACATGTGTAAACAGAATCCATCTACAATTTTGGATTCTAAACTTTAATTTCATGCTGGTTTATATTTATTATGCTTTCAGATGTTTATTTATGAAACTATTAGGCATTATTTATTTATTGGTATTTTAACCTACAGACATTATTAAGATTCCAATTAAACAGCTCTTTTTGCAGTGTCTGGCACATACTGCTAACATGACTGGGTCCAGCCTATAAAACAGAAGGTATTTTACTATGTACCCCAGGAGAGTTCCACTGGAAACTTAGCAGACCACAGAGAAATCTTCCTTGAGGCTCTCTTAGCTTCGGAAGCATTTAAAGTCTTTCCAGACACTCTTCATAGCAGTATTGCCTTTCTCTTGTTACAAAATCCCCATCAGTTTTCTAAACAAAGTCAAAATGTATTTGCCTCTATTCTGTGTTGAGAAACAGAGTTAAACCACATTTTTTTGAGTTCTTTACAGAAAGACTTAATGCCTCCATCTGATAGGACATGGGGGATTTGTCTGTCATAAGCGGGGCGTGTTTGCACCTTTGCCTTTCCCATTCTTGAGAGCCTCCATGAACTCTATGACAGAAACAAAAAAGGGCTCAGCAAGGCTGTTGCCATTGGTTTTCACCAAGAGGGTTACCGCAGAGAATGAAAATCATGCAGTAAGTCAGTGCATGACGGAATTTTGGTCCACTGATGAGCCTGGCAGAGATCAAAACAAGTTTAGCACTTTTTAATAACACTAATCAATAGGAAGATGGTCTAGGAGGGTGAACTGCTTGATTTTTTTCATTTTGGAGATCAAAGCAACGCAATTCCTAGCAAGCAGAGCCTGGTGCAATTGGATGGCAAATAGAGCATCTTCAGATATCAAAGGTGCATTGATAGGTTGGTGAACTTTGACGAAAGGGCTACAGTCATTATACAGGTGAAATACCAGCACCCAAACTGGCTTTTTTGTGTTTTTGAACAAAGATGGACAATACCTTCTCGACAGTAACAAGTCTGTTTCTGGCACTGTATTCTACCACCTAGTTACTGACTCCAGCACCTAATTACTGCCTTATTCAACATAGTTGAAATGGTTTTCTTTATCTTTATGACTGATTCTCAGAAAGCAGAGCACCTCCCTTTACATTTGGTTGTATTTCCTAGAATTTTGAATTGTTCCTGTCCTCTTGGTAGAGGAAAGGAGACTGCAATTTTAAGGTGTCTTAAGCTGATCGCGCAGAAGAATGACTCATTTGACACCAAATTTTTAAAAGTGAGTCATAGTTTTATTTATAAGGAGTAGGTGGGAGGACATGAGAACTCCTCAAGTCCCCTTAGGCTTTAGGAAACCCACAGTGAAAACAACTTTTAGTTGTCTGAACTGGGCAAATACTAGAACCATCCATTTTTTCCCAGTACCTCAGTAAATTTACATCCTTACTACACTTTTTGTTAATTTGGAGAAAAAGGAGGGAAAGATGGGAAACTATCAAGTAGTAAAAGCAGGAAAAGAAACATTTTGCAATCACTCTGCACCCCTTTTTCAGACTGTCTTGGAAACAGATTCAGCTCTGATGAGAAACTGAATTCTAAGCCATCTGTGAATCCTCAAACTTGCACACCCACAGTGGAAAATGGGTATAATTTGTTTCTATAGCTGCTTATGGGATCTGCCAAACTTTTTTTTCTCTTTCAGTTGCTTCTCTTCTCTATCTACATCTGTCTTCATCCTTATTTTCTCTGAATTTTTGACCAGTAAGAAGAGGAAAGAAGCACCATCTGTTCTTAAAAAGCTCTAAGTTTGGCTTCTTCTGCTGCTTCTGTTAATCAGCAGCAAATCAGACTAAAGTACAGCATTTGGTATTCCTCAATTATAATATATCTAACAGCAAATGTAAGCAAATCTAAATGTATCAGTGTTTTGTTACTAAGCTAAGTAAAGCACGACTACTGTGGGATTGTTGTTTAATTACTTCACAAATATATTGTCCAATCCATATTCCCAAGGATTGTTCAAGGATATTGTTAACTGTAATCCATCTATATCTGAATATTTTTTATTCTTTATGTTATTTCATTCAGAGTATTTACCTAGATATAATTTATGTTACTATCTATAGTCCCAAAACTTCTTCCCCCATCAGAAGTATTAAATGTTATTTTGCAGCAAGGAGAAGTCACTGTAAAAACTGTGAAGATTCTTTTCTTCCTCTTTGTGTCTATTGGACAGACCGGTCTAAAGTAATATGTAACAGATTTCACACTGTCTTCTAATAATAAAATTATGTTTTGTCATAAGACAACATTGTTTTTAAAACTCCACCTGGCCAATTAGAGCAATAAACACATTAGTGAGTTTTGTCTTCTGAGCATTGGGAGTTCATAACTCATTAGTGACCGTGGGTCATTTGATACAAATGAGTCAAAATAATTCAGTAGTGTGCATGGCTTCATCAAGAAATCTGATGAAAATTGCTTTTTGAATCTGAGTAGTCTGCTGAGTTTTGTGCTATGACATTTGAAGACTGAAAATGCGTGTATATGGAATACACATTCCTCCCCTTGTGAACATGGAGGAGTAAATCTTAGCAGTGTTTTGTCATGACTCAATCTTAATTTCTAATCCTCTGCTTTTATCGCTACAGCATATCCTATCTTTTTTTCAAACCAATACAAATAAAAGCAGCACAGTCATTCGGTCCCTGGTTTCTGATGTTATGACAAACCACAGAGAAAGCCCATTATTCTGTCTCCTTTCAGTGAGCAGTAGCCAAAGGAGGAATTTCACCCTAAGTGTTTTTTTTTTTCACTGGAATCTCCAGATGGTTTGGTGTTACAGTGCTGCATCCGACGCACTGACAAATAGGCTGTCAGGGAAGAATTTTCCTGTAATGTACACTGTGAAACTAAACCATCTATTTGTTGATATACATTGTTTGAAGTGTGTGCAGTTTTCCATGAGACATCACAAGGAGGTGACACATCTTTGCCTCTGTATGAATACTTGGTTGAAGTAAAGCTGATGTGCTTGTTCCATATACTGAGTTGTCAAATGAAGTCATGTGCCAGTGAAGTTAGCTATGCAGAACTAAATCAAAAGTATTTTTCATCTTTTACAGGGTGACATTTGCTATGTACAGCCTCTCTATAGGTTTTCTTATGTGAGAGGTCTGACTAGGTGAACCCATCAAATTTTGGTCACCTACCATTAACTAAAAGATTAGGCATGATGATCTCCATAAATGTTTAACAACAGAACATGAAGAGCCCAAAGAAGAATATCTTAGCTGGCTTGTAGAAATGATTTTCAGATCCTCATTGGATTGAAGGCTACTGCAGTACTGTTGATTCAGACTTGTGATTTAGAAGCCTAAGTGAAGGAATCAGGGTGCTAACCTCTTACAGTTTCCTACTACTTGGCTGTATTAGTTGGCAGAACTTTACTTGAAATTATTTATTTTCCCTCTCTTTGCTGCTGCTGTTGATTTTGACCACAGAAGTCTTCATGTTACTGACTAATCTGCACGGTGATGCCTAATTAATTTCAACAAATCACATACTTTTTTCTTGACTTTGTTGTTTCAAAGTGAGTCCTAGTTTGGTGTGATCAGTATGGGACTGCATTTAATCTCTGATAGCTTAGGGTTCTGTTTGATGCCATATAATTTGGCTTTCAAAATACTTCATTCATAATCCACGTGTATGTCACTGGTAGACTGCAGAAGAACAAAATTTACCAGGGACAGGCGTACATTTATTTTGTGTGTGTTTTGTGCCAGGGGAGGTTTAGGCTGGATATTAGAAAAAATTTCTTCACAGAAAGAGTGATCAGGCATTGGAACAGGCTGCCCAGGGAAGTGGTGGAGTCACCATCCCTGGAGGTGTTCAAGAAACGTGTAGATGTGGTGCTTAGGGACATGGTTTAGTGAGTTAGGTGGTGTGGGTTGATGGCTGGACTTGATGGTCCTTGAGGTCTTTTCCAACCTTAATGATTCTATGATTCAGGGTTAAGAATAACAGACACATACTAGATGTTGCCAAACAGAACCTAAATACTGCTACTATCTACCAAAAGCTTCCCATGAAGCAATTCTATTGCTTCATTTCACTCATACAAGTAAAAGAGGTGTATGCCCTAATTTCTTACCGTATTTTTAATTATGCTTGAAGCAATTAAGTAGTTTCAGAAGTCCTGGGTTCATTGTCCTGGATAGTTTTGATGGAAATCCTGTAGTTTCCAAGGTTAGTTTATAAAACCGAGAACCTGCATATTTCTGTGTTTGGATTCAATTTCAGATCCTTCATTTTATCTGGAAATGAAAATCTATGAACAGGTAACTTAACGGGGCTCTGTATGCATAAGGTAAACTGCTGCAGGTTCATTGCAGCTTTTGATAAGACCTCAAAGTATCAGTGTTTTTGGCATTGCTTTTTCTCTTTTCTTTTTTCCATTGTCCCAGTCTGCTTAATTAATAATTAATTACTGCAGACTGATTCTGCTACAATTTAGTGTTCAATGCTTTGGATGCCAGCTAAAGTGAATGCAACATATAAGCTAACAGCGTATAACTTAGTGTGACTTACTGTGCTCTGCCAATAGAAGCGACCAAATCAGCAAGTACTTTGAGTACGTAAACCAGGCAATTTCACTTCTAGACTAAAATATGAGTGGGAATGAGGTGGGCAAATATGTTTTGCATATAAATAGTGTTACTATTCTTCTGTTACTGTAGAATTACCTTAGAAAAATACAAAGTTACCAGTGGGGCTGGCAGCAGGTGACTTTCTGAGCCACATGTCAGTTGTGGACTGTATGATCTGAAACACTAGAGACTGGTAATCTATTCAGATTGACTGATTTATATTGGCTCAGTTTATTTAATTTCAAGAAAAAGGCTAGGATCATAAATCCTTTTAAAACCTCACAGATTTGGAACTGGATAATAGACATTATGGGATATTGAGAGATGCCTGTGCTGGAGAGAAATGTTTTGCTGCCTTTGTAAAATTCCATCCTGATTTGGCCAAGTGGCAAAAATCCTAGTTTGCATATGCTTAGCAGCAATTTCTGGATCCACTAGCTGATATCTCCCAGGAGACTGACCTAATAATCTAAAATAAGAGTGCTTAGTCTGTCCTGTGATCTCAGGAATGTTCCGCTCAGGCAAAGCAGCGTTGAACACATCTCTGAAGGGTAAGGTACTTCAAAAAACTAGAGGTTAGGCATCTTGAGTTGATTACTCAATGTTGTAAGAAGTCTCTTACTTTGATACCTCTTTTTCACCTAGTTGGAAGTTCACTAAATCCTAAGCTGATTGAACAAGTGCAGAGGAAAAAAAAAATATATTTTCAGACACTCCTGTGCTGTACAGGTAATATCTCCAAAATCCTACAAGGAATAACTATTTGCGCCTTCAAAGTAGATCTGAATAATATGCAACAAATAAGGCCTCATATTAAGCAATTTAAGAAAAAGAAAGTACTGGATAGTCATTTAGTAGGCAAAGTAGGCATTGAATGTACCAGCATCTATATGAGAGAAAAATTTAGACATAGTCATAATATGCATTACAGGAAAGCATATTTAATGTTACCCTTTTCTGGGTTTATAGGGCATGACTTTAATAAAACAACATATTTTTCAGGTTTCTAATATAGCGTAAGGTACAGCCTTTAAGATGATATTGTATTTCCTCAAATTTAATACAATGCATGACATTATATTAAAAATGGATTGCAAATGTGTACTAGTATAAATAAAAGTGTGTGAACATGCACAATAAGAGTTTTAAAATATATTTGGAAATATCTAGATGACATGGGTTACTTTGCTATTTATTTTAAAAGCATTATCAAGTTTCTGTTTCCATTCTCCATTGATTATTTAACCAAGGAAAGTCAATGTAGAAGAATAGATTATTCCATATTTACCTATGCTGTGCTTTTAAAACATGAAAGGCTGAATATTCGCATATTATTTGAGTGACTCAGATTTTGGCCAACACTGAAAGACAGGTCAAAGATACTGAATCATTCTGGCAATTTCTAAATTACAACAAAATGTATTTCGAGGAGAGCTGAAAATCATCTTTCCTTGAAAATTATCTGTTTGCATATTGGTTTTCTTCAGACTTCATGAAGAAAAGTCTTGTGAAAAATGCAGTTTTTTCTAAGCAACAAAATTTCTCAAGGATTTCCACAGTTTTTCTTTAAATGTTTTGTTCAGGTACCTCTGGAAAGGATCAAATGTGATTAAAAAGAGTTAAAATGCACCTAGGAGCATCGGCCCTGTATTTTGCTAATGTTTTATCATCTGATTATTCAGTATGTACTGTATCTTTAATGCTTACCTTTTAATCCACTTATAGCTATTTTATACTGGAAATGCAAGACTGGAACATTAAGATTTAAGAAATGAGGAAAACACACAATATCAGGCAAGCTTAGAAAGCAATAAAAATGAATTCTGGCAAAAAAATAATAATCATATTGTGAAAATAGGTCATTTCTTTTCATCTGTCATTACTATGAGAAAGAGATTAATTCAGTGTTCAGAACATCAGCCAAAGTCTTCGTATCCACAGAAGACATGAAAGGAAAATAAAGTTATAATTACCTATAATGTAAGGAGGAGTACTGCGAAAAATATATCATAAAAATGTGTATGGACTGTATGTGTACATATATATTGAGATAAATTTAAGCTCAGAAACTATTGTGCAGTAAGTATCTGTCTGTTTGGATTACCATGGTTGGAAAATGATCTAAAACATTCTCTCTGACACATTAGGATCATAAGGACCTAATTGTACTGCAATGTTACCTTCTAGAAACAAAATGTTGCCTGAATTTAGCAAAAAAACCCCAGTAATTGCTTCAATTACTTGAAGACAGGGCAGAATGGCTTCACTCTACTAAGAGTAATTTTTAAACTTTTATTATGCATTTTGCATGCTAGACAAATGGAGAGCTATGATGTGAAGTCATTGATAAATTCAGACTGTTTGGAAACTTCCTGAAGTAAAATCTCAGATTTCCTCTTTGGGTTTGTTCTTTGCGTCTTGTCAAATTGTTTGAACAGGAGGAACCATCCCACCACACAGAGTTATTTATGTGGAGTTATTTTTAGTTATCTGTCATCCTCTTCAGGCAGCACAGGTGCCCTGAAGTTCTAGATGCTGTCCCTGAAGAGAGGTGACTCTCTCTCATCAGGAGGGTGATTCACAGCATCAGAGTTAAGCTATAATTACACCACTGCTTTGAAGGCATCTGTCACCTTTGATGGGTGGTATAGGGAGCTTACTACTCAACTAAGGCTACTTAACTATGTGCTAACATTTAGATGGGGTGGGCTGTATCTAGGTTAGGCCCTTTTTCTTTCTGCCCTTATAAAATTTTCTTTCTTTTCCATGCCTTTTGCCTTTCAAAGTTCTTCTTGTCCTTTTTCTGCTTGTGCTATCATTTTGCTTTTGCTCCTGTCCTGTCCTCCTAGCACTGGCATTTCCTCCTGTGTCAATGTTTACAAACAGGAGGTAAGGTTACAAGTCAGACTAAGTAACCCGATTGATTCTGCAACTTTTTCTCTGTCTGTAATCAAGTTTTTAAATAGCAGGAGCTGGGTGTACTAGCATCTTACTCTCCTAAGTTTATTTTTCCACCATTTGTATTTAGCTGCTCTGACTTCCTACGCAGTAGTATCAGTCTCCTGAGTGTTCCCATGATTCTGAGCTAAACAGCGATGCAAATGAAAAGCAAAAGGGGCTTTGAATCTTTCCTGCCTGTTTAGAGACTATAATCTTAGTAGATGAGAAGGAGGTGGAGGGAAAAGCTTATTCCTTGCTTTAGCTTCAATAATCTTTATCAAACCAAAGCTCCTTTCATTCTAGGTTCTTGAAATACACTGAACAAGTATAAAGGTGATCTTTAGCTTGAAATTTTTCCTAATGTGCCTTTGGAGGAGACCTGGTCTTTGAATTTAGTAGAAGACGCAGTTCAAAGTGGCTGTTTGGCAGCTGCTGACTGTGTCTGCATTCTGTGATGGACCATTCCTACTTCAATGTATTGGCGCTTTTATGCCAGTGCCTTTCTTCTGCACAGTCAGAGCAAATCCATTCAGACCAAATGAGATCTCGTTCTCTGAATTTGCTGTCCAAACTTTACATGACAAGATCAACATCCATATAATTAAGTCCTCCTGCCCCACTTTTGAGAGATACCACTTAAGTGTATTTTAGGTCCACTACATGGTGTTGTTTGTGATTTGGCAGGCACGGGAATGCAGATTAAGTTGTGCGAGAATGAATGGATTTAGTGTTTAGGATGGAAACGCTGATGGACGTGGCAAGGAATTTACTTAGGTAGAGTCAGGTGGGTTGGCAGTGAGTAGAAACATATTTTGTTTTTTGGCAGGAAAGCTGTTATGCTCAGGGAATATCATATGTCTGGTTGACTGAGGTGGAAAATTTTGGAGAGACCCTCTTGTAAAATTTCTGGAATTATATCACAGCCTTTTTCAAGATGCAAATAGTTCAGGACTGCAAAATCATCTGGATGGATAACAATCATGAAAAGAAAACAAGTTTTTTTGACAATGATGCTTCTCTCATATCAAGAAGAAAATAGTTCCTTGATCCCTTTTATATAAACATTGGGATTGTTCCAGCCAATGAGGTGCTCCTTTTAAACCATAAAGAAGAATGCTATGCAAAAAAGAAAGAAGCCCAAATCATTAATCTGTACGGAAAAAAAAAAAACAAACAACCAACATTTAACTTTATGAAATTACCATTGCTTTCTCACACTGTCTTCACATTTCATGTCTTTAATATTCAATGGTGTCACTAAATCACGTCTCTTCAGTCTGTTCTTTTCCCACTTACATTTGTTCAGAAACAAGGTTTCAAAGAATTTTTAATCCACGATATTAAAGTAGAAAGCACAGCGGTGAAACCTTAATAAGGTTCAGTTTTGGACAGTGTTTTGGTTCTAACTTGCAGGAAGTGTACAATAAGGCATCAAGACTAACTTTTGTGGCTGGATTATTACACACTAAAGTTATGTTTAAAATAGATTTGATTTTGGGTTTCATTTGACATCTTTAATGGAGATATATAAAATACCGCTTGCTTTAATAATTTTACCTTTTTTTAAAATTCTGGAGTGACTACTTTTTCTAGAATGCTTACTATTTATTTGGCATTCGATTAACCTAGTGGTTTGAATATTTGTTGTTCAATATAATTGAGTTTAATTTCAGCATGCAACCCTGGTAGACACAGCAGGGGGGAACTACTGCGGGGCCTTTGTTCAGCTGCAGGCTGGATCATCTCTTTCCTATCCTCCTGGATTGCAATGAGTGATCTGATTGGTCTTAAATACCAGTAGTGGACATTTGAATACTCCCAGGTGATCTTGGATATTTTACGGTGACAAAAATATTTGTACTTGATCACTTAATTATGGTAATGTGGCTCATCACATACCTACAGATGTTTCAATATGAATTTGTGTATATGTGCTTACAGATGTGTGCGTGTATGAAGTAACGCACATCTGCATAATGTGTAGTTCCTACCCTGAGTGGGTATTTAATGCTCTCTTCCTGTGCCCAAAACCAGCTGAGATCCTCTGATAAGGATAGGATATGCATGTCTTTATTTATAAGTAGTTGTGGTATCCTGTTCACTACTGGTCTGTGTGTATGTGTTTCCATGTGTGTATTTCTGAGAAAGAGATCTATGTGACTAGAACTAAAAGCCTTTTTCTTGTTCACAGTCCCAACACTTACGATGCCACTGTTAAACAGGCAGTAGAAAATTTGTTTGTCTGAAGTCATTTAGGAAAGTGGAGTAAACATAAATGAAAAAAAATCCAGATAAAAGAGTTATTTTGAAGTGATGAGTATCAAAACACAGAAACTCAGAAGCATATTGTTTTAGAAAGCTAAAATGTTAATGGTGGTATTTTGTTATAATTTATTTGTCTGAAAAAAAGTGTACATTGAAGTACTAAGGTTAATCAAATAGCAGCCTATGATTTTTCGTACAGGTAACACACAAAGTAAAAATTCTGTCCCCATTTTGTTTGTCAAAATTCATATTATTTAGTGGAAACTGTGTTTCAGAATAGAATAAGGATCTCTGTTTTGTTGGCATTAAATGGGAAAAGGTTTGATTTTTACACTCAAAGTAATCTTTCTAGTCAATCATAACAATAGATTTTTAAGCTCATTTTACAACTGCTTTCAAAGTACGTATTTCATCAACTTTGAGAATCATTCTATTTTGCTTGCTTTAAAATAACTTTTTATGTAGTTCTGCATATTGAATATAGGTTTGGGACATGGCCTTTCAAAACTTTTTTTTCTCAGGCTGCATTAGAAGTTATGGGGAAACATAAGCAGCTTCTTGATGCAAGCCCTAAAAATTTTGATATACTGACCACAGCTGTCAGGAATGCTCAGTTAGACTACTTTTTCTATAAGAAAAGTGTTTTCTATGCAAAACTGAAACCTTTTGATATAAGCACCTTCTCCTTTTCTTTCTTTTCTTTAAGGAAGAATACATTTCCTGTTTTCTAGACACGTCTCACACAGTAAATGAAGTGAAATATAATTTCTCTGTGCCTGCTGTGCTGCAGTCATGTTTCTTCCTGATTACAATGATTTCAATCTTGTGATGCACCAGAGTGCTGCCTAGTCAACTTTATTTTCTTCAAAGAAAACACAACATTGTGAAACCATTAGGCACATAAACTTCATAAAATTAATTGGGGATTCAGTTCTCTTCAGAGACTGCTGAAGATAGAAAAGATGCATGGTGATGCTGTTTGAACTCCTTTGTGGAAAGAAACCATACAAGTTTCCTAAAGAGGTCAAATTTAAATTGGAAACAAGCTATTTATTATTATGTGAAATGCACAGACTTGAGTCTTGTAAATGATAAATACTGAACTATAAAGGTTTCTTCTTAATGTGCCTATATCAGTAGATTTTGTTTTAAAAATGAACAGCTTCAGTTGCTAAAACCAAAGATATTTATTTTACTGCAAACTAGATAGTTTTTATTAACATCTTCTGTCTTTTGTAAATGCCGTGGAGGTTCTGTGAAGTAGTCGTGCAAATGAAAAATGATAAACTGAGTGAAATGTTCTGCAAGTGAAAGAAAAGACCATGATACTGGGGTTTCACCTGATCTTTTCCTTTGTTTCAGTCCCTGCTTAGGGAAGTAGAACTTCTATGAATTTCCTAGATTGCAGAGTCCCAAACCTATAATGCTGATTTAAATTTAGGGTTATGTTTTGTTTCTCTTGAAAGAAAAAGCCCCAAAGTTATAAACATGCTGTCAACTCTGTTATATTTCTCATAACAAAAGCTTTACCTAAAAATACCTATTTCTTTTCTATGTTTCTGTAAAATAATTAGACATCAATATTTATGGAATGTTGCAATGTTTAAACAAGTGTGGTTTTGCTGAATGAAAACTGACATATGTAACACTAATTTTTCAAAATAAAACATTTGAAAACTATGACTGAATGTCTTATGTTTCTACTGCTATTCCTTACAAGTATTACAGTAACACATGGCTCAGCAGGGAAATGCTAAGCTGGCCTGACAGTTCCTATCCAACACACCTTTGCATCCATCTGTTTTCAGATAAATAATTATTTCCATTTCTGAATTTTAGAAAGTGGATAAAAATGAGTCTGGAAAACAGAGAAGTAGTTTATTCTTTTACATGCAGTTATTATGAGTAGCATCATAATACAGGTTTAGAGCTGCGTCCTTTTCTGGATCCAAGTGTTGAGTGGAAGGCTGGGGAAAATACGTCAGCTAAGAGAGGTATAAATATTGTTTTTACTCATGTACCGAAGGAAGTGAAAATATGACTTAAGTCAAGACTGGTCCTGCTAGGATGTGCCCCTTTGTGACACATTTCTTCTGCATCACATTTTACTGCCTGGATCTGGTTCTGCAAGACCTTGCACACATGAGTGGTCTTGCTAAACATGACAGGGCAGCTGGAAGAGTTGGCAGATCCGGGGCCGACAGGTGTCAGAGATCCCCAGCACTGCGGTGAAACCAGCTGAGTGTCAAGGGACATCGGTAGTTCAGACCTTGAAGCCTTCTTCCATGTTGCTTTCATACTGTTTTAAGAGTTTTAAATGCATTGCCTTATTTCCTGTCACCCTCATAAAGCATGAATGTTGCTTTCCTTTCTGCCCACTTCAGCTTTCTTCCTCTGTCTCCTTTATTTCTGCAGGGGAATAAAAAATAGAACAAAAATTACATTGAGTACAGTCTCTGATACCATATATACAGCAAATAAGGGAGTAAAAGAAACTGTAGTTTTTTGTGCATGTTATTGTCTAAGCCATATGGGGAAGCCTTAACAGCCTTGTCTGAAGCTGTTCAAAGCGTGTCTATAACATGATAGTTTAGCAGTGCATGCTTAGTGATCACCACTGTAGTACACAGCTCCAGTGCTTGTTTGGGGATGGGTAATAAAGATTAAAAATAATGCCATGGTGTAATTGTTACTGCACTTTAAAGCTATTATAAAGAGAAGAAGTCATTATTGGTATAGTTTCTTCCATTATTAATACAGACAGGAATAGCCCCTATCCAGAAACTGGTTCTGTGAGATCAGGGCTTTGTGTCAAGAGTCTCAATGAAAGGCTCCAGGAGTCTAATATAAAAAAGTTGAAAGAAAAAAGAAACAAATAAACCAAACACCAAGAAAGCAGCTGATTCTGTGGGGGGTAAGGAAGAATTCAGAAGACTTGAGTTCTGCTGGATATAAAATATTGAATTGTTCTCTGATTTTGGTGTCAGAGTTTTGTTTGATTAATTTCATTCCCAATAACACCTTACATTAGAATACACAAGTGAGGAAAGCTATTATGTATAATAATACAAGACAACATCTGAGAAGAAGAGATATTTCATTTTCCGAATTGACCAGTGCCATGGAAAGAGAAAAAATATTTCTAATATGAAATTGGAAATTATTTCTTTTTCAATTAATGTTTTTCATTTTTTAGTTGCTGTAGAAGAAGTAGTCCAGCATGGTGTTAAGTCCAGTGTTAAGTTTATTTATTTCTTCCACATCAATCAGAATATCAGTTTAAAATCTTTCTGTACTCTATAGGTGATAGTGGTTTTGCGGTAGCATCAATGTAGTCCATTCATATGGCCAGGCTATTATTTTCTTTTATTCTTTCCTTTTTCATATGCCACGTTGCTACAACATCAATACTTTTACAGCAATTATCTGAGAACATGTCTAATATCCCATTTATCAGGTCATGAACTGCACCTTGTCATACCAGGATCAAGCTTTTAACTAAGAACACATTTAAGAGCTGGGAAACGCAAGTAACATCATGGGGAGTTTTTGTTTAAACAGATGTGTAGTTTGAAAATGCAATGTTGCTGTACAAAAAAAGCTTTTTTTGCATGGTGTTAGCTTTCAGAAAAATTTCACTTCCTTCCTTCCTCTGTATGAGTGGACTTCACTGTTTGGTTTTTTTTATTTTTTTGGGGTTTGTTTTTTTCGTGAAGTGCTCTACAGCTGTTTCCAGAGTGACCTTATTGATGAAGTCATTTAGGGGGATATTGGCAGGAAAACAAATGCACAAATGTAAAAGTATTAGAGACGGAGTGTGAAATCAGTTCAATCCCCTTTTGAGAGGCAATTAACAATTAAATTTGTACACTATACAGAACTTTCATTTGCTACGCTTGCCAAGAAGCATTTCATATTGTGGTTTTGTATGATTACACATCAACCTAGCATTTGCACACCCTTCTTGAAAAAACATTTGTAGACTTTCTAGAGACTAAGTAACTTCTGTTTTAAGGTGAGAGCCATGCTTGAATGAGCTGTGGGGTTTTTTTAGCTGTTTCTTTGGCCATTTAAAAAAATGGTGACAGTAATTGCATGATTGTCCTTGCAAATTCCTCACACATTTTTCCTTCCTGTTCATGGTCAGCAACCCAAAAGGCACATCTTTGTCAGGAAAAAACTAATGGTCTTAGCTTACATAAAAAAAAAAAAAAAAAAGAAAAGTGAAATCTCAATCACATTAAGTGATTTGTTGTTTTCATATTCATTATGTACTAAAAAAGAAAGGTTGTGGGAAGTTAAAATTACGGACTCTCATGTTTTCACCTCAGTTCCACTCCCCAAGACAAGGTTTTAGATCATGCTGTCTTCGTTAGAACTTCTCCTTTGTTGTAGTCTGAACACTAGTGACTGGAAACAGGGAACCTAGGGCAGCAGCCCAGGAAAAAAAAAAAAAAAAAAAAAAGGCAACTCAAAAGTCAAAAAGTATAACTATATGAATACTTCATGTGTTCACTGTATGCAGAATCTGGCTTTTAATAGTGGGGGAGTAGAATAATAGTGGATTTAGTCAAGTAAGTTTAAGGTTGAAATATAATGCTTTTTCTCACTTCACTGACTTTCATCCATAATATGAACGTAAACTCACCATCATTGCAGGCTGTCGGTTTGTGTGGAGGACAGAGAAGTATTTTGTATAGGAGTCAGTGGTCGAAATTCTCCCAAGACTTAGCTTTTATTCACATGATGGCCTAAAACTCTTGTCTTGCAGTGCCTTTTTTTTTTTTTTTTGTAAGAATCTCTTTTTGAACATATTTTTTCTTTCCTGATTGCTACCATCATTTCAGTCATTTATTTCCACTCTTTTTCTCTTACATCTCTCTCCTTGAACAGAAAAATAATGCTTTTCAAAATGTCTTGTGACTGGTTGTATTCCATTAGTATATTTTATTCCCCTTTCCATTCCCTCCTCCAGAAAATAATATCATTCATGTATCCATTTCCAGTGCACCCTAATCTTCACAGCAGTTGTGGTGAGAAAAAAGTTAATAAATAGAACTTACAAACTAATGGAAAAAAAAATCCAAGTATGCTAGCAAAGCCTGATATCCTTTATTTCCTTACAGAACTATTAATGATATTGTAGAATAATTTAAGACCATCACACCAGTGGTAGCTTTGTAAATTTTGTAGTATTTTGCTTTGTGTACAGTGAATTCTGATGTTATGGAAACTTTTTACTAAGCAACTATGCATGAATGCGGCGAGTGCAGAAGTGAGGAACTGGCTCATCTTGCTACTGCACAAATTTCCTCCGAATGAATTTGAAGTTTTGCATGAACAAGATGGGAGCAGAGTGCTCAGTTGCTTTCATTTTCTTTACACATTGGCCATAAATGTTAAAACAGCATGTATGTAAATCAAGAAAAAATAGCACTTGGAATGGGTATGGTAATCTTTGCTCCGTTTATATATGCACTGCATAAACAGCTTTTAAATATGCTATTATAATCTACAAGAGTGTATTTCTGTCTGTGATATTCCTGTGAGAATATCACAGATATTCCTGTGAGAGAGAAAAACGATGGGCTGAAAGGTGTAGCTGAGTGGGAGAAACAGTCTTGCAAATTACTGTGGGTAATGGGGAGGTGAGAACCATGATCTTGCTGGTTAAGAATAACCTCTAACACACACTCTTTAGCATTTTGGCAGCAGAAGAAGGAATCCTCTCCACTTTCCAGGGGTGTGGCAAGGCCAGCAGTAGAGTTATGGATGTCTATGCCTATAGTCAGTTTCTCTCACTCTGTTGCCCACGTTACACAGAGGCTAGACCTGAGTCACCATCCATTAGCACATCGTATGCCATTATGGTGTTGGTATCCAAGCAGGGCTGGTCTTTCACACCATGTGACCACTTTTCTGACTGGCAGCCTTTGCTGAAATTTGACTTGTATCCCAATTCAAATTAACTTTCAACGTATGGACAACTTCTTGGTGAATTGCTAACCTCCTAATGAGGTAAGGCACAGTCCACAACTGTCCATTACGCAGCCTATATTTTTAACATGGAAAGCTGATTCTCCAAGATTAGTTGTTATGACCACAACTCAAAAAAGACATCAGGTGTTGCTCCAAACTCTCACCTTGGGCGGTAGTAGTTTTATGGAAAGCCACTTAGGCTAGGTTTGCTCAAGATACTCCGGGGCAAGGAGACTGCCTAGTAAGAAGTCAATCATGTCTCATCATGCTTTCAAGAGTTTCTAGGTTAAATAAACAAACAAACAAACAAACAATCTGTTCTTTATAGCTAGAGTCTATATACTTGTAATAGGCTGAATATCCATTATATGTGATGAGTACATTGCTAGGTAATGTTCCACCTGAGAGGACACTGGGTCAGAATTTAGTCAGTTTATGGGGGTGCAGAGTCCATCTTATGTTAACATCAGTGCAGACCAGAAACAAACTTGTATAAGCACAGGTATTGGTTAACCCTAGAAACATACTAGTTAGATACCACTGTTTTGAGACATTTATAAGAATGACATTTAAGATCTATAATGTCAAGAAAAGCCTTATTGAAATATTGCTAAATTTTTTCTGTTTCTATGTCTATTCTGACTTATGAACCCATTCCAATGCTGCAGTCTTGACATATTGCATCTTATTATATCATGTGCCAAGAGCAATAACATAAAACCTTTGTTTTTCCTACATGCTCCATTTAATGTCTAAAAGCAGGATTCAGCTCAGTGGAGTGTGTATATATACCAACATTACACCAGTCCCATTCTGGAGCCACAAGAGCTCTTGCTCATAAATTTCTAGACCACAGCAATGCACAAGTGAAACATATAGGTGAAAACTATGAGAAGTTTAGTATCTAGTAAATTTAACAGTCACTTTGTGTAGCATTTGCAGTAAACCTCTTCTTGTTGATTATATATTAAAGTTACATGCTGTAAAGGGATTTAGCCTTGTCTTGGCAACAGCTGAAAGAATAGGATATAAAGAGTGCAGAAGTTTATATTGTATTTCAGTAAGCTGATTAATTTCTTATTCCTTCTGGGCCAGTCTGTGTGGGGGAGGAGGGAAAGGGGAGGATGCACTTAGTTCTAAGAATATAAAATAAAAAAAGTCAAACTATAAACATGGTATTTGAGTATAAATATAGACTGTCATATTTTCAACAACACTCTTACAGTAATTAGCACATTTTGAAAGTATATTATTTGCCTCCAGAAGGGGAAAATATCGCATTACTGGAGCCGCATTTAAACAGTCTCAAGTGCAAGTTGACATGATTTTTCCAAATAAAAAGTTCTAGAATAGACTAATAACCAACAGTGCTTGACACAGAAAAGCTACTGTTGATGTAATAATGTGTTTTCTAGAAAGCTAAGAAAGCCAGCAAATAGTAAGCTGAGATATGACCTATGTTGTCTAAGTTTAGAAAAGTACAGTGTAGCAAGCTAGACTTTCCAGAATTTCAAAGGAGCAGACACTTAGAAGGGGTAAAAAATCACTTCCCAGTATGCATGCCTACTTTACAGGTAACTCAAGATCAGTGAAATGTATATCACTCCAAATGACCACCACATCTATTTTCCAAATGACCACCATATCTATTTTCCACCCATTGCTAACATCTTCTAGTAACCTCCAATCCCTGGAGGTGTTCAAGGCCAGGCTGGATGAGGCTTTGAGCAACCTGGTCTAATGGAAGGTGTCCCTGCCTATGGCAGGGGGGTTGGAACAGGATGATCTTTAAGGTCCTTTCCAACCCTAACCATTCTGTGATTCCATGATTCTATGATGATTCTATAACTCAACTGTAATTTTCTCTTTATAGAAATTGAGCTTTTCAGCACTTTGTATAACGAACTTATAAAACCAATCTGCTTCAACCATCTTTCCTCCCATACCCCAAATACACACTACCAGTGGAAGTTTAATATAATGATCTGAATGTGCTAGCAGGAAGGAGCTTGCATAATGGGATACAGGACATCTGGCACTTTTAAATGAACAGAATTAAAGAAAATAGTCATGCTTCATGGTACCTGTGGCTAAAGTAACATGTGGTTGTCAGGTAGAAGAATGGAATGTATTTCTTAAATTATTTATTTTTAAATTTTCTTAACCCTATGTCACACCCATAGTTTTTAGTTATTGTACTTTGCTCTCTTTTGCTTTTAGAATAGTAAGCACTAGTTGCCACAGCATATAAAATTATTATTTTTTTTTTCCTTTGTGGTCTCTCAAGGGTTCTTTCGGTAATGTATGTCTGATAAATTTATCATTGCTAATCAAAGCAGCAGTTCATCTTCAATGGGCACTTGCGCGTTTTTCAGGCTTCTTGCGAATGAGCTCAGTAAGTCATCTAACAACTCTACTTGATGGAGAAAATCCACTTTTAGGCTCCCCCATCTCTAGTTTTGCCCATTATTTTTTGGCATTGTAGATGTGACAAGGGCTAAGAGAATAGGAAATAGAAGTAGTAAAAATACCAGAGTAGAAAGGAAATGTTTCAGTCATTCAAATGTCATCAGGTTTGAGATAAAAAATTAAAATCATGCACAGCCTAATCGGTCCCTGTCATTTAGGTTTTTCAACTTTATAGAAACACATGCTAATTTCCGAACTGAATGTGCTCACTGTAATTCAAACATTATTCAGTGTCAACATCCAGTAATAAAATGTTTTCTTAGCAACCTCATAAAGAAAACTCCCTGCCCTTTCCTGAATCCTGTATTATAGAAGCCAGCATTTCTTTAGTTTGTCAGGAAGCTATAAAGGAGAGAAGCTGCATGAGTCCCCTTTCTAGGAAAAAAAACCCCACCCTTAGAGATTCCCATAAGTTTGCCTCTTAAGCTTCCAGAGTGGATTTTCTGTGGACCCATTAGCTTCCCTGTGGCCTTAACAGTTAAAAACATGAGTTGGCATTGATTAAGACATTGCAAAGAATAAGATTACTGAGGCCTAAAATCAGAAAATAATTAAGCTCTGTGTTGGAAGACAGTAAATCACTAAAACTATACAAGAAATAAAGATGAGAAGAGGGAAAAATGTACTCAATAGTCTTATTAAATGAAAGTGTAAGGGAAGGAGATAAAGATTCCTCAAAGGAAGAAGAGAATAATTGGTCATGTTGGAAGCCTCCTTCTCTCAAAAAGCTTTCACATACACTTTTCTAAGCTATTAAACTTTTTTCCACTTGAGGACAATGTATTCTTGTTTACGTTTGTCAGTATTACTCAAATGGCAAGGCATTATATATTTTTTTCCATTTTCTCAATATTCAGTCATTTTTTTAATAAATGTAAAAGTGTGGCATTATCATGATAGCTAAAAAGAATGAAACTTCAGCATGTCATTCAGTGAAAAATGAAATATGTAAACTTAAAGAAACTTCAGTATTTTATGTATTACATGCTGTGTGCCAGGTTACATGTATTTTTTGGTCTTTAACAAATGTAGAAAACCCTACCTATCCAGACTCAACAATTCATTGCCTCAATTGATCTTGACCACATGGGTCAAAAATTCAATGTTTATTGTCAAACCAGGCACTGTGGAGTGTGAGAAAGATAGCAGGGGAGGTGCAGAAAAGAAGTATGAAAAAGAGCACAAACAAATCTGTTAAAAATAGTTGAGATGAAGCCTCCCTGTTCTTGAAGATGATGTACTGTACTTTCTGTTATATAATACAAAGGAAAGTGATTATAGCAAATTGGCTGTAAAAAGACAGACCAGTAACATTTTGTTCTTGTTTTGTTGTGGGATAAAGCGTATTGTGGGCACCAGGGAGTTGAAAGGAAGTACATTGGGGGAGATCTGCAGGAAAGACTGGTTGAGAGATGAGTTTCTGACCTGCTAAAGAAAATAAAAAATGAGCAAACCTAAAATAAGAAATGTGAAGAAAAGAGCAAGATGAACAACAGGAGAACCAAAGAAGATGCAAAAGCAGTTAAGCTTCTTTGAGAAGAAAAGAACAAGAAACAGTGACAGATTGGGATGATTATTCAAATCCACCTCTTTTCTCACATTTGGAGTCTTAACGTTACCAAGGATGTTTCTTCTCTTTTGGTGGAAATTGTACGGAGTAAAGTGTATTCTCCATTTTCAGTGTGTCTATATTTGGTACCACACAGGAAACATGAAATCTCAATAGACTCTTTTGTTATACTGAAGTTGCTGAAAGAAAGGAGTTCTGAAAGTAACTGCTGAGACAGAAAATTAATTATCATCTCCCCTTTAACTGATAGGAAAAAATGTGATGCATGTTTGCTCTCATTTTAGGAGAGAGAGCAACCTTAACTGAAAAATTATGTTAAAGCTTTAAAGAATAATAATGCTGTAAAAGCTGCTGAGTGCACAGCTTCACACAGTGTCACACATAGTCCCCTAATATTCTGTCCTGTCTGCATCAAGAAACATGACAAGTTGGGTAACATTATTGTGCATCATAACAGTAATAAAATGGAGAATAAAGATTCAGGGATTCTTGATTTTAAATTCTCTGGTCAAGTCCTTCACAAACTGCTGAAAAAAAATGACTGTGAAACAGAAACCAAACTTTTTATTGTCCTTTGACTTAAAGTCTTCAACTTTGTGGAAAAGGACCTGGTGGTCCTGGTGGACAGGAAGTTGAACATGACCCAGTGAAGTGCCCTTGCTGGAAAGAAGGCTAATGGTATCCTGGACTGTATTATACAAAGTATAATATAAAGGTTGAGGGAGGTGATATTTCCTTCTCTCCCCAGCACTGATGAGGCCACACCTGGACTGTTCTGTCAGATCTGGGCTCCTCAGAGCAGGAGAAACATGGACATAGTGGAGAGTCCAGTGAAGGGCCACAAAGATGACGAAGAGACTGGAGCATCTCTTTTATGAAGAAAGGCTGAGAGAGCTGGGACTGTCCAGCCTGGACAAGAGAAGGCTCAGGGCGATCTTCTAAATGTATGTAAATACCTGAAGGAAGGGTGCAGGGAAGCCAGGCTTTTTTCAGTGGTGCCCCGTGACAGGACCAGAGGCAATGGGCACAAACTGAGACACAGGAGGTTCCATCCAAACATCAGGAAATACTTTTTCACTGTGGGGTTGACCGAGCACTGGCACACGTTGCCCAGGAAAGTGCAGGTGTCTCAATCCCTGAAGTTATTAAAAAGCTGCCTGGGCACGGTCCTGAGCAACTGGTTCTGGGTGGCTCTGCTTGAGCAGGGGGGTTGGACCAGATGACCTACAGAGGTCCCTTCCAACCTCAACCATTTTCTGATTCTGAGATTCTTCAGTTGGTTGGTAAGATATGGCTGTCTTTAATGTTTTAGCTCAGCAGCAAGTTTCTTTTCAAGGTGCTTGATAATTTTTTTTTTCTCATCCTTTTCAAGGAACCCCTTCCTTCTTTCTTTGAGTCTCAGAATAACATCTTCTTCCTTTTAATTGCCACAACTCCATTTGTATTCTCCCTGGTACTCATTATATTGCACTGACAGGATTATGACAATGAACTGCTATGCTTATGAATTCAAAATCAATTTCAAAATTAAAAAAAAAAAAGTTTAATTGCTACATTGGGCAAAATTACAAAACTTCTTGATTAATAAGACAAAATGTTTCATATTCATCAAAATGTTTCAAATCAAGAATTTGTAGTTCAAATCAAGCTTATGTCCTGTGGCAGAATGAATCAATGCTAAGTTACCTCCCTCATAACCTTTTAACTGAAAAGTTAATGCAGTGAAATATTACAGAAATTCAAAGCAACAGAAACATATGTAGATTAAATATATGGGACTGAAATAGTATGCATTTTGTGCCAAAATTACAAGAACATTTTTCCTTAATTAATTTTTCCTTACAAGTTTAGCAGAAATACAGAATTTGTCTTTTTATCTGCTTAAAAATTCAAGCTAGAGATAAAGTTTTCCTCTGCAAAAGTAAAGGACAGGCTTTTCAGACTATGAAATTAATCAGTTTATCATTGAAAGAAAAAGTTACTTAATCAAGTCAGCAATTCATAACATATAGCTAAGGCCTTGTTTAATTTGAGGAGACAAAGAGAGAACAGAAGAAAAATTGTTGCACTTTGGAAGCAGAGGAAACATATGGTTGATGGAATTATATTTATCGTAATGAATTCAGAATATATCAATTTATTCTTCAAATATACAGGACTTATTTTTGCTTTTGAATGCAGACTGACATCAACCCTCTACAATAAGCATCTGCAGTTTCTTTGGCTGGCTAGTATAAAAAGAATAGTTAATACAGATTTTAAGGGTCAACACTTTCATAAATAATATGAGATTAGGAAGAAATGTCCATGTCCCTATTGACTCAAGCTTGTGAATTTGTAAGGGTTTTCATCTCTTTCCTTGGCCTGTGTAGTTTTTGCTGCTGTCTGAGATTGGGGGGGAAAAAAAAATAATTTTTTGCTTTTTATTCCTTTAGGCATATGCCATGGAGCTGTACTAACAAACAAATTGAATGAACTTACCCCATACAAATATTGGTTGGGGGAGACCTCTAGGAGTCCTCTAGTTTCACTACCCTGTCAAAGCAGCACTTACAAACACTGCATCAGGTCTTTGTGATTTTTTCTGTCTGAGTCTTGGAAAAATGAAGTTTTCACAATGTATCTTGCTGGCTTTTCCAGTTGTACGCTACCCTGTCTGGTGGGTTGACCCTGGCTGGATGCCAGGTGCCCACCAAACTGCTCCATCACTTCCCTTCTCAACTGGACGGGGGAAGACAATACAACGAAAGGCTCATGGGTCAAGATAGGGGCAGGGAGAGATCACTCACCATCTACCGTCATGGGTAAAAACAGTCTCAACTTGGGGAAATTATTTTAATTTATTGCAAATCAAATCAGAGTAGGGTAATGAGAAATAAAAACTGACCTTAAAATACCTTTCCCCCACCCCTCCCTTCTTTCCAGGATCAAAAACTTCTCTACCTCCTCCCCACCAGCAGCACAGGGGAATGGGGGTTGTGGTCAGTTCATCACACATTGCCTCTGCCACTCCTGCCTCCTCAGGGGAGGGTTCCTCACACTCTTTCCCGGCTCCAGCGTGGGGTCCCTTCTCCCGCCCACAGGAGACAGTCCTCCATGAACTTCTCCAATGTGAGTCCTTCCCATGGGCTGCAGTTCTTCACAAGCTGCTCCAGTGTGGGTCCCTTCTGTGGGGTCACAGATCCTGCCAGCAACCCTGCACCACAGGTCCACAGGTCCTGCCAGGAGCCTGCTCCAATATGGTCTTCCCAAGGAGTGACAGCCTTCTTTGGACATCCACCTGCTCCATTGTGGGGTCCTCCATGGGCTTCAGGTGTATCTCTGCGCCAACGTTCCCCTCCATGGCTGCAGGGGCACAGCTGCCTCACCATGGGCTGCACCACGGGCTGCACCACGGGCTGCACCACGGGCTGTAGG
>NW_010117957.1:73243-100762 GCF_000699245.1 Pterocles gutturalis
CGGCACCTGGAGCACCTCCTCCCCTCCTTCTGCACTGACTTTGGTATCTACGTAAATGTTTCTCTTACATATTCTCACTCCTCTCTTTGGCTGATGTTCTCACATTTTTCTTTCTCCCTTCTTAACCATGTTATCCCAGAGGCGCTACCACTGTTGCTGATGAGCTCAGCCTTGGCCAGCAGCGGGTCTGACTTGGAGCCAGCTGGCATTGGCTCTATGGGGGAAGTTTCTAGTAGCTTCCCACAGAAGCCACCCACAGAAGCCACCCCTGTAGCCCCCCTGCTACCAAAACCTTGTCACGCAAACCCAATACATTCTCCTAGTGAAAAAGTTCTTCCTAAAGTACGGTCGGAAAGTGCAGGTGACCATTGTGCTTCCTTATACAGCTTAGCATTACTTGACACAAGTGTCTCACTTATGGCACTGTTGTTCGAGTAGGCTGCTGTAAGTATCTCCTGAGCTCTTTCTCAGAATAAATGACTTCTCAGTTTCTCCTCTTAGGTCCACTCACAATCTTGCTAATCCTTCCCTGAACTCTGGTATCTGGATAGCATTCTTGAACTTAGATGGTCTAGAACTCAACATAATATGTGTTGCTCCACTAAGCTGCAATCTTGACTTTTAACATTTAGGCTGACCTTCAGGAGAATATTTTATTTACAGATGTGTAATGCAGATTTAACAAAGCATATAATGGCTGAAAAGGTCCTAGGTGAAATTAACTTTTTACAATTGCTTCATACAGTAATATTTAAAAGAAGACAGTTTTAAATGTGAATGGTTCAGAAAAATTCAAAAATAATGGGGCCTGTGATGTGCTATCCCTAAGTATTGATAAGTGACTCAATTTAGAAGTGCATTTTCATACACATTTTAGCCAAAGTATGTTTGAATTTAAACTTTACATGTCAGAATCTTAAATAAAGTTGTTATTTTTATTCTTTTTAGAACTGTTTCACAGCATATCCCATCTTAACCACTTACTTTTATATTCTAGGTAAACATTAGTCTTTTCATCCTTATTTTTAGCAAGTTTATTGCTTGTGTGACAATGAGAGAGAGTGCTTGCTTTGATTTCTCATGAGACTGCTTTCAGGCTATGGTGCTAGAGTCCGTTGGTATGTTTCTAAGTTCAGTCATAGACTGCTGAGATAATATTGCCTTATCATGTATGTATGCTATCAAAATTATATTAAAAAGTGAGATGGAAGAGAGAAAGAGATAAGAATGCACTGTTCTGATTTTTTTCCAAGATCCATGCATTAAATCCCTTGCTGCTCAAGCAATATTCTCTACTTTGACATTTCTCTACTGAGTAGAAAGTAGGAATCCAACACATGCTGCAGAGGGTCAAAGAGTGGTGTTTTTACTGAACTGAACCAGTTAATTCAGAACATTAAGTAGCGATGTAAGGAGTTTGCACAAAAGGTTATGTTCACATTCCTGTTTGCCCCAGCTACATTTTATTGATCCAAGAGATACCATGCATCAGTGATATGGCTGTATGTTAGGCATCACACCCACTTTTATCTATGTTACTGAACCAGAGTCTGTGTGCTGAGTTTTAAGCAGTGTGTCATTGCTGCCTTGGACTTAACTGCTCTTGTAGGTCCTGATTTTGTCTTAAGGGCTACAGAAGGCAGTTTGAAATTGGTCCAGCTAAGCTCTGTTGATTTGAAGTGCTTGGGTAGGGGCTTTCAGTGATGGTCAGTTTGATTGGCATCAACTAACTTGACTAGTACAAGAGGACTTGGGGAATATAAACATGTTTAGGAAACTTTGCTATCTAAAATATTGAGGAGACCTTGCGATAAATTATTTCATCCAAACAATCAGTATACAAAATTCTTCCTAGAAGACCTGATGGCCATTTGAACAAGAAAATAATTGTTCTTTCTTGAAAACTGAGCCTAGGCAGGTCTGGAGCAAAGGAAGCAAGAACTGTTTTTGTGGTAATCCATCCAGCAGTATGATTTTGCTGTTGGTAGTGATGGTATCTCTTATGTTTAATGAGTGATGTTACTTTGCAGGAATAAATACTACTGGAATTATTCAGGTGTTAGGCCAAAGCCTATTGTTCTCTCTGCCTACAAGATGCAGAGGGAGAGAAGAACATTGCATTATATGCAAGAAATATTTTCAGTGACTATCTGCTAAATGCATTACAAATGGCAAATATAATAAAAATATATAAATTCAGAGTGTATAATAAAGGCCTATTCCAAGTGGCTATAGGTCAATCTATTTTGTTTTTCTGTCTTCTGGAAGAACAGGGTATTGTTAGCAAACACACAATGAGTATTTACTGCACATCTCTGGTACTCTTTGGAAGTTGTTAAAAGGGTAGTTATTAGTCATCAGTTTTATCTCTAAAGCCATCTTCAGCATCTACCTTGAAGATGCTCTTTTCCTTTCCGTGTAGCCAGGCAGAGCGCACGATCCTGCTCCTTACTGGTGAAGACTTCTCCTGGCTTCAGAAGTAAGTTCAGTCTGTATCCAGCAAGTGACATCTTTTATATAACTTTGTAAATCCTAAATAAATTTTTTAAAAAAGTGAAGCTATTGGATTTTATTGTCTAAAAAATTTGTTATTTGTTTTAATTTACAGGACTCTTCATCTGCCGATTCTGTATCTGTCAGCAAACATTCTCCTGTAAGCCACAGAGTCACATGCACTAGAGAGTCGCTGGACATTAAGGCTGCTTGACCAATTTGAAAGAAAAAGCATGAGGCGACAGCTGTTCTTTGTAAAGTTCAGTAAAGCAGAGACAGCCTTGAAGCAGAAACCTCTGTTTGATCTCAAGTTGTTTTCCCTCTTCAGCATCCACCCGGTTTATCTCAAGCAGAGGTGTATGTTACTTCCTATTGATTGAGACAAACAGGTATCACACGTAGATGCGTAGAGGATGTACACAAAGGAGAACATTCCTTGTCTGCCGTAATGGACTTGAACTGATGAGAGAAGGACATAAAAGTTCAACTTGCATAGCAGAAGAAGAGCCAGTTCTGGACCCTGGAGCAAGTATGTTTTTCTTCCATGTTATAATCACATCTTCTTATCAAAATTTATCTCTGCAAGGAAATGCTGAAAGACTATCAGTGAGAATGGCACAAGGTGAAACTCTCGGATGAAAATCTCAGGTCAGTGAAGAAACAGTCAAACCCAATGAATTTTCTTTCAAGTTAACTTCATGTTTTTGCCTATGAATTTTGGGGGTCAGTGGTTTTAGCTAGTTTGGAAAAAGTTGAAAACAAAGACAATATCAGAGCATCTTGTTGCAAGGGGAGTTATCTTCTCTGTTGACCAATCCCATGAGGACTGCTGCATAGTTCATAGCCAAATCCTTTAGAAAAAAAAGGAAGCGGCAAGGAACTCATGATCATGATCCATGTAATTTTGCACATTTTATTCTGATACTCCTTTTGTAATGTTATTTCAAAAAGCAAAATAAAAGTTTTCTTTTAATTATGACTTCTACGAGTTTTTTTTTCTATTAAAAAAACCATAATTAGACAAAATATCATTTCCTGTTCTTTCAGTAACTCGAAGTGTTCGCTTAGCTGCTCTTTTTTTTTTTTTTTTTTTTTTGGTGTTCTTCTTTCTACATCTCCTAAGCTATCCTGACAGAAAAATATCTGTTTAAACCACAATAAATATCAAATAGTACATAATTACAGGCTAAACCATAATGAATATATTGTGAAGGCATGTATATCGTGGAGGTAATTAATAGTATAGGCAATATGTATGTAAATATACACATATGCAGAAAGAGAGAGAGATAAATTTTACATGTTGACCTGTTGGAAGGAAGAGGTAAGCAGGAAGGAAGATTTAGGAGGATCTTTCAGTATCGCAGTTAAATTCTTATGGTCAAACCTCTAGCGTACTGATAAGGCCTCATATGCAAAAATGCTACATGGCAGAAGTTTACTTCCAAGCTGCTTACTAGAATCTGAACAACCATAATTGTGCTATTGATTTAGTCAGTCTCATTTGCGTTGTATGACAGGATGGTTACATAGAGAAAACAGATAGTATTTTTGTCCTTTGAGGTGGGATTTTCATTTTTGTTTGTTCTGTTTGTACTAGTGTTAGAGAACCTAGGAAATCTACTCTTCATGACAATAAAAAGAAAAGGTAAACAACATAACCTTACTCCTTTTTAAAGGAACAAATACCCTTAGTTTGCAGTCAATCTCACATGGTAATGTAAAATACCAGTGATGAGAAAAACCTCACACATTGACAATGTCAAATACGCTAGTAACCACAAAATTCAAGATACGTAATGGAATGTTGTCCCTCCAATAATAATAATAAAAAAATAAATTGCTGTGATCTTCTGCTTTGCAAGGAGGTCTCCTCCTGGGGAGATGTTTCTACAAACAGTGTTTTTTCTTCTACAGAAACCTCAATTATCTGTTGTTTTTGGATGAGGATTCCTAAGCTGACAGGTTGCTCATAGAGGGATGCAGTTCTTCAAGGAGGTAGAGCATTGCTTTTGTGCTGCTAAGGCTCCAAGAATGAAGGAGCCAGCAATGTACAACAGTAATTTGTTTTTCCAGTGATGAGAAATGCAAAAAGGCAATAGACATGATAGCAAAGTATATCAAACTGATACTGTGGAAGAAATGAATCAGAGATGAAAGAATGGGAGGAGTGTGTAACAAAACAATCTGAGCAAAGATGTGAGTTTTTGAAAGACTTAGAGAAAGATTAATCAATGGCAACAGATGGTCTCAGATGTGTCAGAAAAATGAAATATCAGGAAAGCCCAGGATCAATGCTCTTTCATATCTGTTGCTAAACCATTAAATTGTATTTTTATTTAATCAAACAATGTTTAGAATTAAAGAAAAATGCACCAAACTTTTTAGATAGAGTTTATGTTTGACTGATAAGTAAAAGTTGGTGTGAAATTTTAAATGTAGCTGATTTTTTTCTGTCCCTCTCACATGTAGGACCTGATTGCCGTCTCCAAAGGCTAGAAAATTTGGTGTGAATTAATTTTAAAAGAGACTAAGCCATCTGCAGTGTACTAGAAAAGTGTCTCCATATTTCTTTATGGGGATCTTGTCAGCCCAGCTTAGAGCCAGCACTTCCTTTACTTCAACTGTGTGGCCTAGTAAACATGCTTTATCTGTTCCTAGTGCCTTTGGGAATTACAGCTGGCTGACTAACTCTCAGCCAAAGGCCTTAATTCAGAATAAATGTTTTCTTCATGTTTTATTTGTGATCTGTAAGTTATTACTGCATTATTTAATGGAACGAAAGTATTGACATACCATATGTGGAAAGTGATCTTGTTTCCTGCGTTTTGAGGAAAGGGCTGGTTCCTTATTTTAGAGGCAGTAAACTTGTTCTTAACTGCAAGTTCAAGTCAAGTGTACCTCGACTTGTGTAAGGCTTTTGACATGGTCCCACACAACATCCTTGTCACTAAATTGGAGAGATACAGGTTTGATGGATAGACTATTTGGTGGATAAGGTATTGTCTGGATGGCTGCATCCAACAAATTGTTGTCAATGGCTCAATGTCCAAATGGAGATCAGTAACAGTGTTCCTCAGGGGTCTGTATGGGGACTGGAACTGTGCAGTACATTTATTAATGATATAGACAGCGGGACTGAGTGCGTGGTCAGCAAGTTTTCAGCTGACACCAAGCTGAGTAGTGCATTTTATATGCTTGGGGGAAGGGATGCAACGAGACGGACCTTGACAGGCTTGAGAAGTGGGCCCATGTGAACCTCATGAGTTTCAACAAGGCCAAGTGTAAGGTCCTGCACTTGCGTTGGAGCAATCCCCAATATCAATACAGACAGGTCAATAAATGGATTGAGAGTAGCCCTGAAGATAAGGACTTGAGGGTACTGATGGATGAAATATTAGGTATGAGCCGGCAATGTGCACTTGCAGCCAAGAAAGCCAACTGTGTTCTGGGCTACATCAAAAGAATTGTGACCAGCAGGTTGAGGAAAGTGATTCTCCCCCTCTACTCTGCTCTTGTGAGACTCCACCTGGAGTACTGCATCCAGCTCTGCAGCCCCCAGTACAGACAGACAGGGACCTGTTAGAGCAGGTCCAGAGAAGGACCAACAGGTCCAGAGAAGGGCCATGAAAATGATCAGAGAACTGGAGCATGTCTGCTATGAAGAAAGGCTGAGAGAGTTGGGACTGTTTAGCCTGGAGAAGAGGAGGCTCCAGGGAGACCTTATTGCAGCCTTTCAATACATTAAGGGGGCTTATAAGCAAGATGGAGACAAACTTTTTACCAAGGCCTGTAGTGATAGGACAAGTGGTAACAGTTTTAAACTAAAAGTAGGTAGATTCAGACTAGATACAAGGAGGAAATTTTTTTCGATGGGAGTGGTGAGACACTGGAACAAGTTGCCCCGAGAAGTTGTGGATGCACCATCCCTCGAAGTGTTCGAAGTCAGATAGGATGGGACTTTGAGCAACCCGATTTAGTGAAAGATGTCCCTGTCCACAGTAGAAAAGTTGGACTGTATGATCTCTAAAGGTCCTTCCCAATCCAAACTGTTCTATGTTTCTATCTCTTTTAACAAGGACCACTATATATACATACTATGTGGCCAGGTTTTAAGGCAGATTATTTTTTGATAGTTTTGCTTTTTTTTCACCTAGCAAAATGTACAGTATTCAGTTCTCAGTTTCTACTTCCACATTTTGCTTCTTTTTCAGATTGTTGTGCTTGTGAGTGTTAAGACATCTGGAAACACTTCACATTTCAGTTATCAGTAGATTTAGTAATATGTTCTATTGACAAAGGCTAGGGATTTCCTATTCCCTTTCATAAATTAACTACATTCTGTAGGCAAGGAGTCATTCACAACCCATAGCAGAAATTTATCCTTAATGAAGAAGATGACAAATATTTAGTGCACCTGAGGTCTGATTAAAACCAGCTACTTTAGGGAACATAATAAAAGCCGTATTCTCTTCCCATAGACAATTTTTTATTGCAAAAGAATTGCCAGAAAATAAACAAATTGGTTGCTTTACCTCTTAGCCAAAACAACAAGAAAAAGAGCAAGAAAAATGTTCATTTTTATTTGAACACTGCCTTATTGTTTTTCTGTGGACTTACCACCTACAGCATTCATTTATCTTGGTATGCAGAAACTGATAAAAATGATGCTGCTAATACACAAAGACCCTAAGTATGAGAACAATCTCCTAGCTGCCTAAACATTATTGCAGCATTTTCATAAACAGTGACACTGAATTACTTTGAAGTCAGTGGAGCCACAGAAAAGCTGGGATTTGGTGCTGCAGATCTTTTTCATGTATTCCGTGGAAAGGAAAAAAAAGATCCAAAAAAGATGGAGAGGCAGAGTTAGAGTTCCTCAGCCTCTTTCAAAGTAGCAGATCACTTCAATAAATCAAAATGAATTTCCTTGTGAATTTTTCATATTCCAGTGTGAGTTCATTTTTGTTTGCACAACAATAGTTGTACCACTATGAATGTTATCTCAGGAGGTAGTACACTAAACTAGAAAGAAAAAAGAGTACTGCGAGGAAACATTGCAGTGAGTGTTACGTAGAGGGGAGTTGTGGGGTTTTTGCTTGTTTATTTGGGAAAACAGATTCACTTGGCCTAATATATGCATGAAATCCCCGTCTTTTCAACATTTAATCTGTTTTTATATGGCTTCTGTGTGTG
Organism: Pterocles gutturalis; assembly: GCF_000699245.1. NCBI lineage: Eukaryota > Metazoa > Chordata > Aves > Pterocliformes > Pteroclidae > Pterocles > Pterocles gutturalis. The sequence continues at coordinate 80,933 of NW_010117957.1, forward strand.
TCAAGAATGTTGAATTAATGGAAAATGTTTTATAAACGGAGTAGTTAGGTGATAATAAGAATAGTAAATCTGAATATTGAGAAATTCTTAAGGGAAATAGGATCCTAGAGAGGAAATGTGTAATAATATTTGAACTGCAGGAATGTACACATTTATTCACTGTACCTCTGTTTTCCCCCACGATCTGCAGACCTACAGTTATTCATGTTCCAGAGCAGAAAGAACTACTGAATTTATGGCTAAGCACACATTATTTTCTTAAAACAAGTAATCACTTTTAAGTTAATGGAACAGTTCTTTAAAAGGTGAAGAGGAATTGCACCAAAAACGTGTGTGTTTGGGAAAGATCATATGAAGACGTCAATACTTGTTACGTACCAATGGCTCTTGTAGGATCATCAGTCTTGAAAGAAATGCTAAAGATAAAACCAATGTTTGCTTCAAAACTGCTTTTTCTTGTTCTAATCTTCCTTTGGTCTACCCTTATTTTCTGTGAAGAAATATTTTGGCTCCTTTAAGCATTAAAGGTTAAATTGTAAAATTAGATATGTTTGCTTCTTTGTGACGATAACTTGGAGGTGGAAAAAATGAAACTACCTTCACCTGATGTGATCCATGTACTTGTAAAATTGAATTTATCTTACTCACCTAGTGCATTTTAAAATATTTTTTGCTGAATAATAGAAAAATATTGGGTTTTTTTACAGAGTGTTTTCTTTACCCTTGATTAACATGTTGTAGGAATGCAAATTCCTTCTTAGTCTGAGGAGTCTTAGACTGACCTCCAAAGAATTTCTACTGTGACTTAAAAAAAAAAACCCAGCTTTGATCTTTGTTTATATACTTTCACAATCTTTATGATTTAGTCACAAGCAAACTTGATCATGTTTCTCTCTACTATTTGGCTATTACCTTTGTAATACCACCCCCCACTAATATGATTATACACAGATTTAGTGGTTGCTTTTTAAATTAATAAAAAAGAACATTAACTATTAACACAGCTTCATTTTGATTTTTAGTCTTTTTTTCTGGAAATTTTAAATAAAGAACAGCAAATAAAAGGTGAGATTTTTAGTGAAAGAATCGTTTAGCTTTTTCAATAGATCAGACCAATTTGAACAATTTAAATATACGCTAGACAAGAAAAAATGTGGTGTCACTTCAAAGTATAAAATTATATGCTCAGATTAAATCTACCAGAAAGAACTAATTTGGTTGCATTGTCACTGCAGTAAATCTCTTTTTACATATAATGAATAAATGGAAAACCAATTTACTAATAGTGAAATTAAAATTAATTTTCCTGTAAACACATTTTCATGTATACATCAGCTGTCTAAATAGTAGTTGAAGATTTCCTTTGAGGGCTTTGTTTTGTTTTGCTTTACAGATTTTCAGTATTCTCTTGGTGATTTCTGAGGAACAGAGTTAGGCAAAACCATAATTCAGGAACTGAGAAAAAGACAGTGTTGCAGGCCTTGAGCCAGCAAGTGTGTATGTTAGCATTTAATTCTCTGCATGTGAGGAGCTCTGTTACACTGCAAATCCTGTTTAAGTGTAGCAAGCTAATCACAGTCACGTATGTGTGAAGGAATTAGATCTTGTTTTCCCACTGAGGTTAAATTCTACGTTTTTCTCTGCTAACTCAGGTTTTATTAGTTTTGAAATATTTTAGATTAAGCTTTGCTTCAGGCATGTGGTAAGCAAGGTGATTTACCTTCCTTTATTTGTCATTGAAGCGGTGGAGGGAAACGATATATGATCTAGAAGCTACCTTGCTCCTTAATAGCTTGGCAAGGTTATGCAATGTGTAAACTAGTCGCAAGTAGCCGAGTTTTTCCAAGCAGCTATGATTTTTTTTTTTTCTCCGTTCAGAAATTTAAATCTCTGAAGGTCTTTATCCTATTCCTGCTTCCAAGGTCTGAAATGACCAGTTTCAAGTAAAGCTATTTCCCCGGCGCAGCTGCAGCATCTCTGTTCACAGCACCAGTGCTAAGCTCCCCTCTGCTCGGAACTTCTTTGGTCTTGAGAAACCTATTGCTTACCTTCTTTTCTGACTCCTTCATCCAGGATTTGGCCTTTTAAAACAGAAATGAAGTAACCTGCATCCAGTGATCATTTCTCAAGCTGTTACTGATTTTCCTTAGAGATAAATTCTGCCTCTTAGAAAACAAACTTCTCTTCTGTCTCCTGAGAACTGGTAAAAAAATGTTTGATTTTCCTTTGCTTCGATGCAGCCCGAGTTTTAGTGTGATTACAAGACAGGGCATCTGATGTTTCTGTTTGGATCCCGGTAAGCTAGACTCTGGTTAGGTGAAGTTCAAGATCGTATAGTTTCACACTGAGATGCTGCTAAGGTTTCTGGGTCCTCCAATTTTTTCAAAGTTAATAAAGAAACTGAGAGTTAGGGCATCTCCACTCTATGAGTTTAAATGTAGAAAATATAACTAAGACTACGGGTTTGATGGCAGCTGTTGGATTGTTTCCATGACTTTCCCACACAACAGCCTCTGCTCTTATTTCCTTCTGACATATCAGACAAAGCTTACTTAAAGTGGCAACAAAATGAGTCTAAAAATTTGAAAATAGACTCTGTTCACATTGGAGAACCTCCTTTGAGTTATTCTGGCCTGATTGTTGAAAAAGCTGCCTGTCCCTCAGGCTTGTTTAAGGGGAGTGTATTTACCTCCACTGTTGCACAGGACATGTAGAAGCCTCTGCATATGATTGTATGATTAAACATTTTCAAGGAAGGAGTGCTGTATGTCTGTGCTACTTTTTAGCAACTCATGGGGCAATGTTTTGGCAAATAAGGCTATATTTTCTCAGTGGTCATCGAGTTCTGTCAAACTGGAACTGATGAAAGGCTCCATTAATTTCTGTAGTATTGAAATGAAGGGGAATGAAGCAAGATTAACAAGCCAGGGGAAAGTAACAATCTGAGAAAGCTGCAAACACCTCGGTTTTCTTCAGCAATGACTGACACAATGCTGGGAGGATGGATGGCAAAGGGGAAAGCAGGTTTTGCACAGTGTGTGCTTGACAGAAAGAAAGCAAATGGTCTTCAGGAGGAACAGTGCAATTTCTAAACAATGCAAACAATGTCCTGTGGTTAAACTGAACTGGGAGGTGAATAGCTGCCTCCCAGCCACACTGCAGTTCCTAACAAATATTTCATTTCTAACCTAATGTTTCCCATAAATATTTCCACTCTCTTATTCATATAAATATCAAATCAATTACTCACATTATATAAAATTAGCTTCAGCGTGGAATCAACCTTGTTAATTTTAGTTTCTTATACTTATGACTTTGACTCATAAATAATATTAAGTGATCAAATTATAATGTACTGAATATTTCTTATGTCAGATTATCCTCTGAGCCTGTCCTGGTGACATTTTAATCAAGAAATTATCATAATTCATTATCAGGGTAACCAAGTGGCAACTAGCAGTCCTCTAGAACCTTAAAAAGCCCCTGTTAGTTTGTGGGAGCATGGGTATCAGATGAGATTTCTTTTAAGAAAACCTAGAAGAGTAAGTAAAGCTGATCAGAATACTTTATCTGGAATATTATATTTCACTGAAAAATCATGGTTTTGTAGGATCATTCAGGTTGGAAGGGACCTCAGGAGGTCCCTCATGAACCCCTGCCCCAAGCAGACCAGGTTGCTCAGGGCTTTGCCCGGCCGGGTCTTGACAACCCTGAAGGGTGGAGCCTTCCCAGCCTCCCTGGGTAGCCCGTCCCCTGCCCTCCTTGTCGTTACGGGGAGAGGTTTCGGTACCCAGCCTGAACCCCTCTTGTTTCAGTTTGTGCCTGCTGTACCTTGTTGCATTGGGGGACACCACCTGGCCACGGTACCCAGATGTGGTCTAAGAGGGAGTGCTGGGCAGAGGGGACAACCCTTGGCCCAACCTCCTCATTGTGCTCCTGCTGATGCCACCCCAGATGCTGCTGCTGCCTCTGCTGCCAGGGCTGCTGCTGGCTTCTGCCCAGCTCCCAAGGCCCCCTGTGCCAAAAGTCTGGCTGAAGTACAGATAAATGGCATTCATTGCTCTCTCTTTGTCCACACATTTAGACATTTTAGCATACAAGGCAATCAGGTACGTTAGCTGTGGCTTATCCTTGGCAAATCCATTCAGACAGTTCCCAATCATTTTCTTCATGTGTCCAATTAGTAGCTCTGTCCAATCTGAGAAGGTTTGAGAACAGAGTAAGGAAATTCTAGCTTTAATTAGATGGTTAAATTCTGACTTAGAGAAGTGAGAAGTAGTTGACAGCTTTGTTCTATTGATCTGAAATGAAAAATTCTGCTGTCAATCAGGCAGCCCATGTACTTGAACTAGCAGCTTTTACAAAGCCACCTCAAATGCTGAGGAGGACATGTTGGTTTGTTTTTCTTTCCCCACAGTGCTCTGTTTTATGGAAATCTGTACCCTCCAAAATGCTGTTTTAACTAAAATGCTCAGAATGCATTTGTTTCACTAAGAAACAAAGAGAATTTTGAAAACCTCAGAAGTTGCCCAGGAAAACAATTTCTGTCCTTGGTTTAGCTCTTGTGAATGCCAAATGGATTTGGTGTCATGGTATCTAGCAGAGAAAACTATGACACAAGGCGATAGTCACACAAAGTAGCACTGACTTAAAAGGAGCCCGCAACAGCATAAATTATTGGAAGTAGATATTTTTCTGTATGTGTGCTTCAAACAGGTTCCTACTGGAGAGGTTACAGAATCTTTAATGTCTGCTTGAGTTTGAGGGACAGCACACTTAATGTGGGATTTATATAGTTTTGCTGGCTGTTTAACCGGCAAGTTTCTCTAAAGAGCTGAGAAACAGAACAGTATTTGACAAACCTGTACAGAAGCTGTAGTACGGGGAAAGAAGAGAGAGAAATGTGAAAGCATAAAGTCTTATCAAATATATATATTCAAGACAGTTGTCTTTGAAGAGTGATTTCAATTTAAAAAACACCACCACTCCCCCCAAAAAACAAACTAGAACTCTGCATAATACACCTGAGGAAATTATAATGTGGCTTTGGCTGCATGGGTTAAATTGTGAAATTTAGAAAAGAATAATTGTGTGGTGGTGGTTGATTCAGGAAAAAAGCAATGCTTGTCAACACAAATTACCATCATGAAAGAAATGCAAGGTTTATTGACATTTAAATTGTGTGGATCAGTGCAGCTGTTTGAAGACCGACTGCATATTTCGTGGGAAAAGGTCTATGCTTTTCATTTGTGGCTTTTTTAAATGAAAAATACTTAGGAAATAATTTTAAGGTTTTTACATGGAAAATAATATGCACACCTGTACATGTGCACACAAAAGCTTTGGGTGCTTTAGCCACTGCTTGGATTGACTGTATGTTTTAGAAAATCTTGCAGACTGACAAGGAAATTTTGGATAATGGTCATTCCCTAAATACCTTACCTTGACAGGATAATGAGGATGTTAAATAAAGTTGTTTAAAAATAATTTTTTTGAACACCCTTACATAAAGATTTAAAATGCTGCATAAAAATCTCACATTTCAGAAGAGCAAACAAAATTACCTGAAGCAACTGCTGAGTCCTATTATTTTTTGATATGTAAAATACTTCTGCAAATTTATTTTAGCTCATTATCTCTTCAATTTGTCATATTCATGCAAGCACGTTTTTATTAGTACATATTTAATATTGTAAAACATATTTTATGGGGCTTTACAAGGATAAAACATTCCAAAGCCTTTTCAAACACCAAATAAATTAAAGACCAGTCCTACCGAGAATAAAAACACTTAACAAATCATTAGTGGCCTAAGTTTCTAACTGAGCCACCACAGATCAGTTACTGTGTCCACTTGACATGTGCTGGTGGAAAAGGGGAAAATCGTTCAGACCCACCTGCCTGCTCAACTCTATACATGTACATGCACACCTTAACAAGAACAGTAGAAAATGCTCTGCGAAATACAGTTTAGAGTTCAGGTTGCCTGCAAATCAAGTGATAGAAGTGCAAATTAAGGGATTTAAAACATCAAATGATTTATTAAGAAATTGACCTGTACATGAAGCCTGGTCTTTTATCTTTTTTACTCTTTTTGAAAGGAGAAGTTGTGTGAGATAAAAGCACCAGGATTCCATTAGACTCTTAATAGGCTTGCATCAATTTGATATGAAAAATAGCTAGTCTGTGCTAGCAAAGCAGCTGGCACAGGAAGTTTCCCCCATTTCCTAAAAAAAAAAAAAAAGGAAAAAAAAAGAGTAATACCTCTTTTGCGTATTTCTGAAATACAAATTTTTGTCTTTAGAGCTCTTTTTAAGTGTGCAAGAAATCTATCTGGACTGTCTAGCAAGATGTAGTCTCATGGTTTTTAAGTCCAGTTTTGACCAGAAAGGAATATGCTAACAGCACAAATGCCTCAAGGTATACAGGTGTTCTGTTACAGAGTCTCACCTATAGAGAAATACACCTTGTGCTCAGCTGCCTTGCAGGATGGCAGGCACGCTAGTGCTTCATGGCATGGACTAGGGCTGAGAACTTAAACATTGCTGTAAGTAAAAATAGGTGAGCCATGCTTCAGTTTATATATGCACATAGCCAATTGTCTCTTTTTCTTTCCAAATCTGGCAGCTAGGAAAATCCAGTCAGTGTAGACTCATGAGGTACTATTGTGCAGGAGACCATGAAGACAATATCTCACTAATTTCTTGCTTGTTATACCTGGACATATTAGAGCTATAATTAATCTTTTCATGCAGGAAGAGCAAAAGCATCTTCATTACTTTCACCGGTCCTCACAAGATATTACTGCCCCAATTTTCTTTCTACATGTGTGTGTATGTGTACAGTTTACCACAGTATAAATAAACACTTTAAAATATTTGATCTAACTTGCTGTCAGGAAATTATTGGTGGGATAGAGAAGGATGAGAAAAAAAGAGAAACTTGAATGGTGTTTTAGTTTGCACTGTGGAGCCAGTGGCAACTTTAGGAACTGTCGGCAACAGCAGTTCTCAGGTCAGAGCATAGTTAGCAATGACCATCACTGGCAAGGAATAAAACTGGTCCTGCCACACAGCCAGGACCATTGCTTGGCCCTGCTTCTTCTTGCTTATGTGGACTGGCACCAAGATTCTCCTACCCCATGGGATGCTTGAGACTTGGTAGGTGAGCACTAATGAACGACTAAAAGTTACCATGTGACCTTATGAACTCTATAGAAATAAGCATAAATACCTTGTATTCCTTTCTTCCGCTACACTTTAGGCACAAGTTTTTTTCTTTTTCTGCAGAGTTCCATGGTTTTAAGCTTTCACATAGAGCTTCAAGACATAGCTTTTCTTTTTACACAAAATTTCTTCCATCTTCTTGTAATGAAAACAACTGCAGTTCCTACTGGCTAACAAATTTTGACTGGACTTATGCTAAGCTCTGGGGAAAAAAAATGAAATAATAGTAAATAACTTGAAAGTTAATAAGTCATCATACAAAGTCTCGACCTTCGTTATAAGTTTTTCTAATAAGTGGCATAGTAAGTATCATAATAAAAGTCTGAGTATTCTGTTTCATTTTAATCAGACAGCAGTTGACAAATTATTGTAATGGAATCAATCTGGTATCATACCTAATCTCTCAAGGTGCTCATTTCCTTTCATATCTTCTCAAATTCACTCCTTAAATCCCATATGCCAGAGGAAATATTCATATATTCTCTATGTAATTAGAAAATTTCAGACCTCATTTGCTTGTATAAAGCATAGTAATTAGCTTAGTAAAGGATCTTTCTTTTCTGCTGTTTTGGTTCTTTTCTTTATGTGCTGCCTGACTTACTGAAATAACCTAATATGCTTTGAAAAATTACAGACCCTTTGATTTCAGCAAATGCCCACATAGAAATAGGAAAAAAGACATGCATATGTGTGTGCAAAAGGAAGAACCACTGTGAAGTTCTGAAGGTTTCCTAGAAGATTTTGTTAATATTTTTGAAATCATTCTGTATTGTCCTATTCTTGTTATTTTCTTTACAGATCACCTATCTTTTTGATAGCAATGTAATTAAAAATATGCCTAAAGGTGAGAGTATGTGGAGCTTTCACCTCTATATGTTTATCAACCTACTAAAACTAAGAATCCTTTTGCAAATTATTTCATGGTCATTTCTTTGGAAGCCCTTTCATAGGAAGTCATACAAACAAGTCAAAAGAACTTTCAGTAGCCAGCCTTCATCGTGTTGCACACGAGTGAGTTCAGTACCGCAGAAAAGTAACTCCTCTATGAAAAACAGAGGACCTTAGTGAGAGTAGGTGGCAGTAAACAATATCCAGGGTATGCTGGGCATTGCAAAGACCAGGGATTTTTGTTTTCCTTTGCAGCTGACATATCACCTTTCGGAGTCATAGTATGTGTTTTAGGACATGTGCACGGTGCTGAAGAATCTAAGAGATTCTCTTTTGCACTTCTTGGCCATACTTGCATTTATGGTGTAGATAAAAATGGGCATTTTTTAATTGAATGACATCACCTGTTTTTGAGTTACATTGCTGGTAAGCTACAGGGAGAATCACTAGAAATCTAGAAATCATTAGATTAAAAAGAAACAGTAATAATATATGTCTGGTGTGTGACTCATAATCCAGTGTTTTCAGTATCTGTCTTAACCGTCTCCTTCATATCTAGAAAAATGATTCTATTAGTGTCAGATAGTAAACCAGAGTATCTAAAATTCAAATACTGAGACTCAGAGTCTGAATTTTCTCTGGCTAACTCAGAATAATGTCCACAAGGGGAAGAAAAGAAACAGCAGGTGTTTCTATAAATGACAAATATAATACTACCTGGGAATAGAATACTAGCTATGGGAAGTGAATGAAATAGATGGTATTTATGTAGGGCATATAACTGTAGCTTAAAGTTAGCTCAAATCTAACTCTAATTTTTTTTTTCTTTCTCTCAGTTGAAGCTAGCTGACTTTCCTACATAGATAGATAACATGCTCTCAAGCTTGTTATCAGGAGTTTAAAAAAAAAAAAAAGGAGAAAAAAAGATCTAATTTATGTAATGAAGAAAGGTATATTTAGATTCAATAATTCTTGCCACTGACCCAGGGAAACCTGAACTCTGTTAAAGCATAAGATATAGCTCACTGTTGTTGGTATAGCTTGGCAGACTTAGGTTTTTGTGAAACTGATAATGTGGTTTTTTTAGAAAGTATTTTGAAGCTGTGCTGAGGCAGAAGGTGGTCAGTAAGTTAGAAAAATACCCCAAACATAAAGTTTTAATTATTTTTTTTCATTTTTCCCACCACTCTCAATTCCTCAAATAGGCTATTTTGATGTCTATTTAAAATGTGAGCAGCATTTTTTTTAAAGGTTTTGTATATCTTGAAAAATCTCTGCCCAACCACTCTTCTGTAGATTGTGAATTCCTTATGGTCAGAAGTCTTTTTCCTTTAGTCTGAAAAGTACACTCTCATACTTAACACACCTGTATTGCTGCTTCTGCTACTAGCTGTATTATTGTTGTTTTACAGCTTAGCAGCTCTCCATTTTCTTTGTTTTGGTGATATTTAAGGTGACTGGGCTTCTTTGATTCAGAATAAGGTGGATGCATTTCTGTCTTTTGTTTGAGAACTTAGATCCTCATCCAGCCTGAACCGTCCTTAGAGGTCTTGGTGGTAAGGTTGGAATAAATATCTTGGTCGATACACATGTACTGAATACAAACCAGCTTTCATCCCATGAGAAAGCCTCTGGGATGGTAACCCTGGGCAGATCATCTACATACTGAATGTGCGGAAAATTGTGATTAAGTCTTTTTTTATATTCCTATAAACTCCACTTTGTTTGCTAACAATTTTAAAGGCAGAGTGGCATCTCTTCTTTCTTAGCATATACTTCACTGAATATAAATAAATCATTAATGGCCTCACTTCATATCTCTAAATGCATACTGAAATCCAAATACAAGACATATATTTTGTTAATGCAGAAAGCATAAATGCAGTGGAATTAATTTTAGCTGCTAAGTGTTCATTTTCAATAACCCGTTTCATAAGTCTATAATAATTATCTAAATAATGTCCCTGGTTATTGGGTGATTAACACATTTTTGATGATGAGAAGATTCATTCATTGAAAAGAAATATGTTTTTTTTTTTTTTTTCCTTATGGCATGATTCCTGTTCCTTCCTTGCTCAGAATGGATAAAAAGAGTAACAAAATTTAGACAAGTGTAGCACTGTTCAGCAGAACAGACAAATGTTCATGATCCCCCATTAACCTCCTTCTCTTCGGTCACACTCCTTTTACAACCAAAGAGAAAACCTCTGCCTTAGTAGTGTCTCAACATGCTAAAATACTACTTGGCCTCAGCTGTGCTCCCAGTCTGCAACTCCGTATTTGGAGTGATTGCAGAGCCTTCCTGTCTCTGTGGGATGGTTTAGCCCTTGGCTGGGGACCAAACCACACACCTGCTCACACAATTCCTACCCCCCCTCACCCCCCCAACCCAAGGATAGGGGAGAGAATTAAAGGGGTAAAGGGAAAAAAGGACTCGTGGGTTGAGATAAGGACAATTTAGTAACTAAACTACAATAATATTGAAAATAATACTATATACAAATATACAAATGAGTGATACACAGTGATACTCTCCCTCCACCCAATGACCAAGGCTCAGCCTGTTCCCGGCTAACGATCCCGGAGCAGGGAGAATCCGGAAACTGCATTCACGGAACAGAGATAACAGTCCGAGTGTCCCAGACCGAGAGCTGACCGGGGTGTGGGATGGGAAGGCCTTGGGAGAGCGACCACCTGGAGCGAGATGACCCGGAGCAAAAGAAATCCGGATCCAAAAGGGACGATCTTCTGGAGGGTCCTCACCTATATACTGGGCCTGACATGTATGTTATGGAATAGATTATTGGCCACTCTGGGTCTCAATCCTGAACGTAAGATCAAATCCTAGGCTAGTAACTGAGGCTGTGCTCCCTCCCAGATTCGCTGGTCTGCCGACCTTGGCAGTGGCATAAACATCACTTCTTATCAGCTTTCTTTTTAGCACAAATCCAAAACACAGCCTCTTGCTAGCTATTATGAAGAAAGTTAACTCTGTCTCAACTTAACCAAGGACAGGAAGTTTCATATCTAATAAAAAGTGAAGTATGGGATCTATGCCACTGGCTCCATCACAGGTCATTGTGACACAGAGAGAGATTGAACAGCAGATTACAGCTTAATAAATCAGCTCATAGCTACCATTGCATGATTGTTGTCCACCACAGTATTGTGCTTTGAGGATCCCAAGCTTCCTTGGTTTAGTTCTGGAATATGTTGGAACAAGAAGGTTCATGTGGATCTGAGTGTGTCTCCTTGTTAGTTTAATTTTTTAAAAGCTGAGATTTTTCCAGTTTCTCTCCTGATTCTTATTTTTACAATACTGGATCATGATCATTTGCTAGTTCCACCAGCATGCTCCAACATCCTGCTAAGGAGCCATCTTCTAATACGAGTGCTAAAGCCAGGCACAACTGGATCTTGTGCTCTGGGGCTGCAGCATGATATTACAGCAGAGAAGGTTCTTACCCTTAGTTTTAGAATTAAACACAAATTTGTTCATATTCTAAATTACAGGGTTCTGGAAGACAAGGAGGTGGCATGACTAAATGTAAAATGACTAACTAAATCCTCTGGATTTAAAATTAGAGTTTTGTAGGCAGCTGTCCCCCAACATAATTAAACTGAACTATTTGAAGTTCTATTTATTAACAAAAATGTCAATATGCATCACAATACCAGTCTTAAATCATTAATTCAATACCATCATAGCTCTCAGCTGTGGTAATACATTATTAACATTAATATATTAATTTTTAGTTGGTTTTCAGCATCCAAGTAATCTCCCCACTCCCCAAATATAATACACCTGGGATCTGACATATCATAAATAAAGACAAGATCCCATTTTCCTTAAGATGCAGCAAAGATTACTCAACTTGTAATAAGAAAAAAATCTTTGCCTCAGTTATTAAAAGATTCCTTAAACTTTTTTTTGTGCACTCTGTATCATCAAGCTCAGAAATATTGTTAAAAAGAGGGCTTTTTAAAAAATGTATATGTGTTTCTACCTGAATTTTTAAATAAACTCAGGCTGCAGATAATGAATTTTTAATTCAGTAGCTAAAACAAAATTAAGAAAAATAGGCAATCTCTGACAGTGGAGCATTTTTTTTTCTAAGATTTTATTATAAAAAAGCTATTACATTGTCAACAAAACTACTTTGGGTAAATGCAGAAAGGATGCTTCCTTTCGTTGTATGGCCTCAAAGTATTTTGGCAAGATCAAAAAATCTATTTCAAAATGAAAAAACAGTTTAGTTTTGCTAATTCTGAAAGGAAACCTTTCATGCTAATGAAATGAAACATTTCATTTTGAACAAAGCTAATATGAAATAGTTTTAACATTTTCAGAAATTCTTCTAATTTTAAAATTTAATTTTTCTCCTTTTTATGTCTGAATCTTTTGCTGTTGTTATTGTGAATTAGTGGTAAAAATGTTTTAATTCATCCTGCATTAGATAACTTGTGTCTAAAGCACAGAGCTTGTACTGAAGACATCTCTTACATTTGTTTGTATTTAGCCCATCCAAAAGACACCCTTTCTGCACAGCCCCTTCAGGTCCAGAGAGGTCTTCTTATGCCCCAGTCATTAATTACATTTCTGCTGTACAGCAAACACCCTGTTCTCATTGACTTCTTTTTCTAAAATCTTAGAAAGAATGTTATATAGACAAGAAAGTTGTCTGGGTCGTCCTCTGCTGTTAGATGAACTACCTCATAGATATTTCTTGTACCAGGAAATCAGATTTAACCTGACACTTAATAGTGCCATGTATTTTTTTAATTAAAATCCATCAGCTCCCAAATACGTATGTGGAAGAGTTATTTCAGACTTAGATGATTCTGAAAATATATTGGGAAGGTAGGATCATTTGCTTGTTATACTTAAAACACATTGGCTGTACTGTCTTCTCATCCACTAGGAGACATCTTTATTCTTTCCATCATGAGAAATGAGAGCAGGCTCAGATGTATCCAAGTCAGTTGACTGCATTTACTTGAGATGATCTTGACAATGTATGAAATAGAAATAATGTGGAAGGAAAAAGGACAGCATAGTCTGCAGAAATACAAGCGGGAGAATCAAAAACTTATTTTCTTGTTTTCTTCATTGCTTGTGAGATCTAACTACCATACTGCATGTTCCTGATGCCTCTGTCTGGATTTTGAACTGGGTTATGTGTTCATTTCATGAAGGGCAGATAGAAGAATAGCCAATGCAATTGCCAGTGCAGGTTTCTCTGTTTCTCTGTCCCCTTTCTCTAAAGGGCATGAGCTGTCTGCTGCAGGCATAAGTTACTTGTTATGTGAGTTCAGCAGCAGGTCAGCTCTTTCCTCTGTAGGTTACACTACAGTCAGATTTAGTGGCTACAGGATTTTTTTTATTTACATTCCCAAGAGGAGGAAGTAAAGAAACCTAAAAGGCACAATTAAGGTTAAACAAGGGGATAGGGAACAAGGGAGCAGTTCTGTGAAATGGCATGTTGGCCAATGTTTGTACCATATTGTGGAAATATTCTTCAGAGAAGTGGAGTTTTGAGACAACAGTACTGACATATGCATATTTTGAAGAAATAGGTGGCTGTTTCAAATCTTGTCATATTCCAAGACAAGTTCAAATCCCCTAACAATATTTTTGAGGCTTACGCCATCCTGTCTATTACAACAAGCTCTAATATACCAAAGTTTACTATCTTAAACTACTTCCCCAAGGAGGCAGGGTGTACGCCCTCATTTTTTTTTTCATTTTTTTTTATATATATATTTATGTATATAAAAATATTCAGACCTCTTCATGCCCATATTTTTGGGAAGGAAACTACCCTCCCCTGGCACTTTTCGTGAGCTTGCATCCTGGAGCTTTCTCTCATTTATGTTCATTGCTGGGTTTTCTCCCTCCAGTCCTAATAGAAAAGAGCATACACCACTTCCACCATCTCTTCTGACATGAAGTCAAACATAACAATCATTTAATCTTAATCGGGTATAAGACACTAGTGAATAAAAGGATTCCAGAGACTGAGCTTCCTTTTTCTCTCCCTGTTATCCCTCCTGCTGATCTTTTTGAAGGTTGTCTTGCTTCCTCCTTCCCTACCTTTTATCCTTCCACCACATTTTTGCTTTTTTGGCAGTGTGTTTGCTTTTAATAACAGGTTGTTATACTGGCTGTCTTTAAAATCTAGGGAGGGAATGACCTCACTGCAGTTAATGGGACCCCTATACTAATTCTGTTAAAGCAGCTTTACTGTCTGGGGTCAGTATTTTATCTCATTAAACTTTGTCTTTCTTCTCTCATGTTCAGAAGTGTGTGGGGAGGATCTCTAGCTTTCCACTTCTAGAGGCTGATAATGCCATAGCGTTCACTGGGAAAGAAACTGGGAGCTAAGTACTTTCCTTACAACCGACTAGCGCCAGGAGATCCTATAATCAGTGTTAAGTCTCTCACATTCTTTTCCTGCAAGTAGCAATGTCAGCTCATCATAGTCTCAGTCCTGGGCAAACTGGAATGTCTGGCTATTATGAGAAAGTAAATAGCCTAATACAGGCTTTTTTTTCATTGAATCCTCATCATCACTTATAAAGAAATTTTCTGCATTTCTTATATATGTCTAATATGCATATATTTTTCCTATCCAAGATTACTTTGGGGTGGGGCTTTTTTCATTGATTTTCTTAGTAGCAAGCCCAGAAAGTGGCATAACATAAAAGACAAATACTAGCTTGTGTAAATGTGGGATGAGTACATGATTTGGATAAACAAAGAATACCTTGCTAATGTCGCACACCATATGAGAAGATTAAACCTTTGTTATTTCTGGTATTAAAATAGGTTTGGAGTGGGTTTGAAATATTTCCCAAAGTTTATGTGCCCACAGCTTATAAATTTATGGCTTTAATAGATTTCTATGGCCATTAATTACAGTCTGATCTAATAACTTTTATTGATACTGATGGGCTCTTTGCCTGAGTGGTGACCACTCAACTAAGAGGTGATTAAATACATACAGTAAAATTTAAAATGGCCAAAATACTTTTAAAACCCAGGAGAGCAAAGCCAAAATCTATTTAAAGGAAATGAGGTTGCTTAGAGCGGGCTGTTAGATTCACCAATGTAAGCAGGAGTTTTGTCATTCATATCAGAGGAGGCTTTCCAGATGCCAGACTAGTTATTCAGGCTTTAGGTCTTAATGGATGCAAAATAGAAGTGGGGTGGGTTTTTATATTTACCAATAGAACTATGTTGGCTTGGTATGCACTGTAATTATATTGCACAAACATATAAAGCTTGTTTGGGAATATGTACTGATGCATAAATTTGGAGGTTGGCTGCAATATAATCAGTTCCATTAGCTATAAGAAAAAAATAAATTTATGGATATTCATTGTGCCAATGGAAAAAAAAAAAAACAATCCTTCAAATGTGTGTTCATGTCTGCTGTTTCTTTCTCAATGCAAGACATTGAATTTGGCTAATTCTTTAACAGAAGGAAACAATTTGCTATTGATGTACTATTAGTTTTAAAAAGTTCAATTTTAAGACTTTTTATCAAACAATTTTGATATTAGTCTGGCTAGTTGGGATCTGATCATGACACTTGGAGCGTGAACAGTGTCGAAAAAGTGGTTCCCTTGGCCCTCTGGGCTCATTACAAAGAGAGAACATAGCAAGGGCAAGGGAAAATCAGCCCACAAAGGACTGTTACATACTGGAATACATGGCTTACATAGTCTAACAGAACACTGGCAGTCCATTATTATTAAAATCAACCTATATTCATAGACCAAGCTTTTTTCTAGAATAATTGTCTTAGCTCCTTTAGAAACAGAGAGAAGGAAAGATAGAGAGTTGTCATACCTAGAGGTTTTACATAGTTTTTACAAGGGACATAGAGGTTCATATTAGCTGTTTTTGCCTTTTCTTTCTTTTGATGTTCAATGATAGCTATTTAATGCTTATGTTGCCATCATGTTGCTTATGTTACCATCATCTTGAGAGCAGCCCTGCGGAGAAGGACTTGGGGTCCTGGTGGATGAGAAGCTGGAGATGAGCCAGCAGTGTGCGCTTGCAGCCCAGAAGGCCAACTATGTCCTGGGCTGCATTAAAAAAGGGGTGGCCAGCAGGGAGAGGGAGGCGATTCTCCCCCTCTGCTCTGCTCTTGTGAGACCCCATCTGGAGTACTGTGTCCAGGCCTGGGGCCCCCAGCACAAGAAAGACGTGGAGCTCTTGGAACGATTCCAGAGGAGGGCCACAAAGATGATCAGAGGGCTGGAGCACCTCTCCTGTGAGGAAAGGTTGAGGGAACTGGGCTTGTTTACCTTGGAGAAGAGAAGGCTCCGGGGAGACCTCATTGTGGCCTTCCAGTACTTGAAAGGAGCCTATAAACAGGAGGGGGAGTGACTATTTACAGGGGTTGATAGTGACAGGACAAGGGGGGATGGTTTTAAACTAAGAGGGGGGAGATTTAGGTTAGATATTAGGAGGAAATTTTTCACTCAGAGGGTGGTGAGGCACTGGAACAGGTTGCCCAGAGAAGTTGTGGATGCCCCATCCCTGGAGGCATTCAAGGCCAGGCTGGATGGGGCCCTGGGCAGCCTGCTCTAGTGGTTGGCAACCCTGCCCACAGCAGGGGGGTTTAAACTAGGTGATCTTTAAGGTCCTTTTATACCCAGACCATTCTCTGATTCTATGATCATGAAACCTGATGACTTCCTCAAAAATAAAAACATTTTTTCTGGCAATTCACATGGATCTGATACTGAGTTGCTGATCTAATACACATGTAAAAGTAATATGAATCTTAATATCTGCTCAGATTAATTAGACTACTAACAGGAAGCAATATCCAACACAACAGAAACGTCTTCTGCAAGAAATCTAAAACCTTAAAACAAGAAGTCCAGCTTGGCAACAGGATGAATAATACTGTTGTCTTTGAGACTGATAGTTACTGTGCAACCTTAACTTGACAAAATACATTTTCTTACTGAAAAAAAAAAAAACAAACAACAAAACAAAACAAAAAAACCCACCGTTTGTTTCACCAGATCATGAACCTCTATGAGCAGACACTTCAGACCATGTTCAGGGATAGCGTTATGGTAACAATGGGAAAGAAAACATTATAATCTTCCAAACATGAGTTAAACTGTTATAGTGAAATTATTTTAAAATAAGTAAATAAAGAACATTAAAAAAGGCTCACTGTCATAATGAGTGGATATTCAGATGTGTCTGTTATGTAGAAGGAATTTGTATGTTATATTAAGGCATGCAAGTGCAGGTAAACCTTCATTGCTATCAGTGACTGTCAAGGGGATTTACAAATTAGCAACATTTTGACTGAAGGGACTTTAAGGTTGGAGTTATCCTTTTCTCTCATTTCTAATAGCAGCTGTGGAGATGGTACAATATGAAGAAAAAAGGCAGACTAGAGCTTGGGCTTTTATTTCCTACTAGCCAATAGAAAAATGGCCAAGTGGTCTGGCATATAGACCATTTATAATTACAAGGTAGTTAAAAGTGGGGAAATTGTCAGTAACTGCAGGGTGTTTGGACAAAACCCCTGCAATTTGAGTTAATTATCTCTGCAGAGTTCTTGTTCTGAGCAAAACACGTGTTTATGTAGCACTATTGTGTTAGGACTTTATTTATACTTGCTTTTCACATTGCCTTATTAAAAATAAAAATAGAGAGATCTGGAAACAGTGTTTGAAAAGTTTGTTAAAATGGATCAACTGTCATTAAAGAGATATTGGAATGTAAAGCATTTCTAACAGCCTGCTTTCAAGTGCCAAGGGCAAACTACAGAATTGAGGAGGGCGGGTGAGGTGTGTTACATAATCCTGACTGCATCCTAAAGCAGTGCAAGAGCATAACAATGGGGCTCTCAAAGCAGCTGAGCTTCTGATAATTATGATTTGAAGCAGTGGTACCGTTGGCTCACCTTGTTTTTGTTTTCCCACTCTTTTAAGAAATGACTTGTTTCTAAAACTGTGGAAACCTCAGGAGCTTTGAATCTTTGACTTATGTAATTTTTGAGCATAATCAAATGTTAAGAAAAACACAAGCAAATTTGAGGAATCACTTGTCTTAATGTAAATATAAGTAAGCAGACCTAAATGTTTCATGCTACATTAATAAGCACAGAATTGATAATATCGTGTTTGAGTTAAGGTGGACAAAACTTTTAAAGTACACAAAAAACTTTAAAAAATAAGTTCAATAAAATCTATGTAAAGTGAGAGTTTTTTAATTTAGCAGCTATCCATGACTAAGAAGATGTTGTCTTCTATTATATACAGGAACATTACTATTTTGATGAACTGCAAACTGTAATTATAATCAATATGCACCAAGTATAACTAGAAAGTATAAAATTAAACCATAAAAAGTGCATTTCTAAAAGATTTCTAGCTCTTACTTATGATCATAAATAAGGGAGTCCTAATCCAGAAACATGAAAAAAAAGCATACTATTGCCTGACATAATCCAGGCAAGCTAAAGGCCCTAGGTAGAAGAGCAAAGCAATATTTTTTTTGTAAAATCTTAACCACAAAAGGAGTGTCAATTACAGAAAAAATTAGCTGAGGGATGTTTTCTTTTTTCCCCTATTGCCCTTCAATGTTAGCTCTGTATCTTTCAATAACCGAGGGCCAGACTCAAAAGGAACAGCAGACTGCAGTAGGACAAAGCTAGCTATCCTCCTGCTAGACCTGTTGGTGGCTTAGTTATGCAGTATTTGGGCATATTAGTAGCCTGATTTAGTTTTTTTATAGAGTGTAGCAATTAGAGCTGTATTTTACAATCTATAGACCAATGTGGTATTAATTTATGTTTCAGCATCACTGATACTGTCTCTGCTCCTTCTAGCGTAATCCTTAAACTGAACAAGATAATGTTCTTGTTCATCCCCAGTTCTCCTGAGAGGGCCCTTAGCATTCAACTTTGTCCTCTCAGTCTGTGCAATCCTACATAGGTCACAGACTGCTCTTGTGATCATACTCTGTGGTCTGCCAATATTAGCATTTTGGTTCAGGTCAGACATACACTTTTGAAGGAATCTCACAGTACTTGCTGGCTGGTTTTGTGGTGTCACAGTGGAGTCCTTTCAAGTAAAACTAAAGAGCGAGATACACTCCAGAGGCATTCCTAGTGCACTCCTACTCCTAATGGATACTCCATTTACAGGAGTACACCAGAGCTTTTTGAGAGCAAACTTACCCTGAATCATATGCAGTGTGGTGGTCAGGTCCTCTGCACTAACTGTTCTGCACTACAGATCCATTGCTGTTGCACCACAATGTTTGAAAATGAAGACCCTGTCTGCAAAGTCAACACCTGGAAGAAAGGTCTCAGCAAGAGGGGTGGAATGACTTCAGCATAAGGCTGAATCTTTTATTTGTCTGAGGCCGTAGCAGAACCTGAACTCTAGGCCAGGGACCTGATGAAAACTTTCAAATCTTCTGCTATTGACACAAGCAAAAAGCACTCTGGCACTAACTGTAAAGAAAAAAAAAGCCTTATGTGGATGTCAACAATGAGTCTTTGCTATGTTTTAAGCTTGGGTTGTTTATGCTAGAAAAGCACTGCTTTTAAAGAGGAAAAAATCTATACTTCCATTGCGGTAGTCTTTTGGAATAGGGAGTGTGCTTCCTTGTTTTGCAGTGTCTGGCCATGTCACATAGCAGGGATGCCAAACAAATTAGTCCTGCTGA
>NW_010117957.1:100793-101165 GCF_000699245.1 Pterocles gutturalis
CAGATAGCGTAGCAGCATGGATGTGTACTTTTGGGTCTCAAGCTGATATATTCCTTTATGTGTTGGTGTAACATGCCAAGGGAGGTACGTGGGATGTAGTCAGTTCTATTTCTGTGTTACTCTGATCCCTGAAGTTCCTAACTTTTATATTTATTTATTTTTTATGTTTTAATTTTGCTTGGCGTTTGCCATCGTGAATATCTTTTCCAACCTGTATTATGTTGGATTTTCCGTTTTGCCTTTGTATGGCCATACTTACTTTCTTTCCTTACTATCTGTTGAGATCTGCTTAGGCTATTCTGGGTGAACTTTCAGTGATCTAGTAGTCCATTATCATGGTATTTCTCAATAAATTAAGTTCTCTTTTGTGTT
>NW_010117957.1:101215-112278 GCF_000699245.1 Pterocles gutturalis
TCTGAATTGCCAACAAAAGACTTTTGTTGTTAGTGGCAGTATTTGCTACAAGGCAAATACAAGGCAAATTGAACTCAAGGGATGTGCAGAAGGAATACGTGCACCAAACATCATGTATGTTTTGCTGTTCCATCTGTAGATCGTGAGTCCGTTGTTTTATGACAATGAAATAATCTGCAAAAGCAAGTCATGACCTGTTGCTACTGCTGAATACTAATAGTTAAATTGTGAATGGTCTTAGTATGATAAACTGCCAATTCTTACAGGTTTTAATATATTACTAAAAAAGTTCAAATACAGCACAGATAGCCAGGTACCAGTGGCCACGGATGCAATTTATTGGGAAAGAATTTTAGATAAATAATTAGTCATCTTAAATGACAGTTTATCATAAAAAGTAAGGTTTGAAAAGGATCTCAGAGCATGTGAATAATCAGCACTGAATGCGCATTGGCATAATGAAGATGTAGCTCTAATATTTTTTAAACCCCAGATTTCTCATCTGTGATGTGAACGTTGTGTTTCAGGTAGAGAAAAAGGGGATTTCTGCAATGTTTTCCCCTTGATAAGGTAGAAAGACTTTCCTTGGTAAATGAAAGTGTCAGTCTCTCACTAACAGAAACTAGTTTGTAGTAGCTTCTAGGCAAAAAAAAAAAAAAAAAAAAAAAAAATTAGACTACCTGTAGGCTGCTGTTTGTGCCAAGTGTATGTGCTCCTGGTGTGATTTTACATAAAATTCTTCAGTAACACAACTTTATTCTATGATAGACTAAAAAGAGTTTTGTTCATTAATTAATTTAGACCATCTTTTTCCTCCATAGGAAGAAAATGAGAAGCTTTGAACTATCTTGTTCTGACATTTTGATACAAAATAAATATATTTTGCTTCCAAGTAAGACTTCTGTTTCTAAAGATGCCAAAATTCAGATTAAAGATGTTTCAAAAGACTTTTTTTTTTCCTTTTGTAAAGAAATGCCCCATAAATTTTTTTTGTCAGCTGATCTGAAATAGGCTTTTTTAGCTTTCTGTTTCTTCTTTTTTTTCTGTTATCCTTACTCTATAGTTTGGCTAGTAAATTGAAAATTAATTATTTGCACAGCCATAGATGTGAGTGAGCAGCAGAGCTCTGAGTTCTTCTTTCTCTGGAGTTTGTAAAAGAAGAATGAGAAGCTTTTTTTTTTTTTTTTTTTTTTCATTCATTTAATGTACTTCCTTAACAAATCAAGTCAGGCATGATGTGCCAAAGACTTTGCAAACTCTTTAGTGGGTTCAGTGGTTTACATTCTTTGAATGCTAAATGTGGGTTGTTTAAAACTCTATTAAATAATTTTCTTCTCTTAACTTTCAATTAGGTGATCTCTGCCTTTTTTTACGTTGGTTTTAAAAATGAAAATATTAGTTGCTTAGTGTAATATAACTCAACATCGTTTTCCTACTGCAAGTTGTTTAATTCCATTTAATTATGATGGATATTTCCTCAATTCCAGAATTTACATTGTTGCCATTGATTTTTCAACCTTTCAAGTAAGAAAGATCATTTGCAGTTTCCAGATTTACAGTAGAAAAGTTGATAAAGTTCTTTTTTCCTGAAATACCTTTTGGATTTCCTTAATGCAAAAAAAAATATTCATGCGTTGACATAAAAATTTCTTATGATTTTATATCCAATGTCAGTGAGAGATGTTAGTAACATCTGTCAGTAACATCTGTCTCTTTCTTCTTACTCAAATGTTTTAAAATGCTGAAGTAATTTATTTTTTCTCCCCACCATTCACATATCTGTCTAGTGAACCACCATAAGTAGTGGTGGAGTCTTTTGGTTAGGTATTTACATTTATCAAAACTTTTTGATTTAGGAGGCAAATTAAAAAATGTGTTTTTCACATTACCCTATTCCTTACATTGCTCCTTGACACAAAAAAGCTTTTGATTCTGTTAATGGATAGCACTGTGTTCCCTCCAAACAGTGTGTAGTCATGTATCTTAATATTTAAACAAAATTTAAATTTAATCCATTTTTACTTCAGCTTTGAATAAACAATCTTATGGATTAAGTGCGAGTATTTGAGTTTCAAAAAATGTCTAAATAATTATCTATAGCTTCCATCACCCTCTTATTTCAAAAGAAAACCTTGTTTCTTTAGGAAAATATTCCTACATTTGTTTTAAAGCCTTTGCTTTCTAGTAAACTTTTTTTGATATGTCATCTGCTGTTTTATAAAGCACTTTTAACAAATTCTTTCTTTAGATTTGTGCAACATATTACATTCAGTGTCTCATGAATTTTCTTACATATTTTTAATCTTTTAAGAAAAATATTGGAAATAATAATTTTGGCTACCTTTCTGGGGAAAGTATTGCCAGTGAGTGACAGTCTTCACATGAAAGTTTGTCTCAATAGTGAGGATACAAAGAAAGAATATTTGTGCATGCACGTGCTTGTGCGTGTGTGTGTATGGCTGGAGGTTTATTTACATGTGATGTAGTACTTTACTTGGTTATAGCACCCAATTGAAAAACAGCAGTAAATTCTTTCAGGTACTGTTCCAGTTTTTGTTAGAAATACCCATTACCCTTTTTTTTCTTTTAATGTGTTCAGGCATGGCAGCACCTTGTCTCTTGTTTTATATCTTTTGCAGAAAATGTTGCAAGCCTTTGTGGGTCAGGATGTCGTATGACTGGTGTTTGTGTGTCCTTCCCCAGGCCACAGGTTCACTTTGCCAGCTTTTGGGTGTATTTCCCATTTTCTGACCTATCCTTTCAGACATTAATTTTCCTTTAGATTTGACACGATCTATTTTTTGCATACATATCAAATGTTTATATATTAATGTACTTTTCCAAAACTTTATTTAAGGTGCTTGAAGTTTTGATGTCTAGCTTGAGCCACATTATAAGGATCTTATTTTCTGAACTGAAAAGCAATTACATCATAGAAAGGTGTGCCTTGGTAATTTGTGTCTCTCCAGTTTGTATCAGCTTGTATGTTATTGTATTTTTGCTGCCAGGATTCGGGGTTTTTTTTTGGAAATCTATCCTGACTGTCTCTGGTCAGGTTATCTTTTTTTATTCCATCTGTTTTTGGATTTCATAGATCTTGGTAGTTGGGTTTTTTCTTTTTTTTTTTTTCTTGTGTGCCTCCTTCATACTCCAGTTACTTCTATATAATTATTAATTGTATCTAGCTGTTAGTTTGGCTACTGATCACCTGGAATCTAATTTGCAATAAGAAAATGTGTTAAATTTATAGATATTTTATAGAAATTCCTGGTGCCACCTATTGGTTGAAATGTAGAAATGCAGCTGCAACTCCAATTGGCGTAAAAGCAAAGCCGGCTGTGGAAATAACTGTTGAAACTGTGTATTGATTAGTTAATTGCAAAAATTCTTATGTGTATACGAGTCCATGTCAGGCTCATTATTTAGAAACATATGCTAACTTGAAATATGTATCGATAATATGTAGATTACGAAAGAAAATGTTTTGCTAAGCTCTAGCAACTTTAAACGTTTGAAATATTTCCTGTATTTAAAAGATTCAAATATATATCAACACTCCTTCTCAATTGCAAACTTCACCAATCATACACTGCGAAAGCTGGATATGGCAGCTCCTGATTCTTTCTGTTAACTTCTTGTCTGTTAATTTGGCATTTTTATTAAGGAGTGTGTATGAATTTTAAATAGGTTTCCCATAACAGCAGTTGTGTAGACTCATTTCATTATGAAACATAAACCCCATCTTAATCAGTGATTTGAAATAGACTTTTTTCTATGGAGATAAACCTACATGTAGACTTTTTTCTCTTTAATATATAGTCTTACTGGGTAGATACAATTTTGTGCAGAAAGCTATTAAATTACTGATTTACATAAGGAGTGCAGCTTCATGTATTTTACCAACCAGGTCAAAGTAGATAGCAACAAGGGAGTCCAGAGTAGTACATTTCCAAGCACAGATGGTTTTGCTTTACAGAGAGTGCAGAAATGGTGAATTTACAGAGCTGAAAATGCAAAGTCCAGAATGGAGTTGGCCCATTCACTATGACACTAGATCCCAGACCGATACTAAGAGACAATGAGTCAGTCCAAAGTGGCCATTGAGCAGATCTCATAGCTGGTTCTGGAAACATAGAGATGTCTGGAAAATCCATGTGTCCCAAAGAAACGTTATTTCCCCAAGCAGCACCCCATGCCAAGAGAGATTTAGGAATGCCACAATGTTGTTCCCAGGCTATCAGACGATTCCCCACCCAAAGTTTTTATCAGTTATCGGAGTGATTCAAGGCTCACTTAATCAAGCTGGATATAAAGCACCAAATCTTTCATAAAGATAGATCCTGAAAACATAATGGGAAAGAACAATTTAGGGATCAGTTGGGCCCCCCCACCCCAGTGGGTTTTATATTATGGGATATTATTTAGGTCCATTTGTTTACTTGTGAGACACTTCTATTGGATTATACCATCTGGTGGCCCTGCCATAGTTGTAAGTTAAGTTGGATTTGTGTGATTAAGTCTGTGTTATTGAGAGGAATTTATGCATAATTGTGGTTGACAATTGAAGTCCTGGCAATGATGACAGATGATTAATTACCATTAAGTACCTCTCTTGATATACCTACACCACTACAAAATCAATTTTGTTTCACAAATATGTAATACTTAATTAGGTGAGCTGCCTAATTGTTTAATTCTCATCTAGAATAAAATCTAGCTTGATGCCTGAACTTGTTTGACCTCTTAGAAAGGTCTACATGTAGATATTTCATCTGTCAGATAGTGCATCTCTCTCTAAGAGGAAGCATTTAAAAGTTTAGCTGAACAAGAAGTATTATTGGAAGTCTGAGATAAAGCACTGCACAAGCTGTTTCTTCTTCAGAAAAATCCGTAAACAAAGCAAAGTTCAGAAAAGCCTTCCTCTTTCATCCTTTGTGGTTACTTGATCTATTGTCATTGTTTTCTAAGAGTAGAAAATTGCAGCACACTCAATTTTCCAATTTATTAGAATGACAAAACCAGTATCTAACTGTTGAACCTTCTGTGCTTTACAGATAGGAAAAATCCAGCCACTGCAGGTGTGTTTGTAGTTTCAAAGCCATGTTAGCACAGGTTTAGAAACAGGGACCCTGCCTCTAACTTTTTGTGTGGCTTTAGACACGTTAGTCTGTTTTCATTGCAGTTGTTTTCCTCTTACTCTGCATTTTTGAACTTCTAAGTTCTTGAAGGCAGCATCCAGCACGATGGTCTGTCCTTCAAAATGGACAGTGGAAACTCGTAACCTTTACATGAACTGTATTCCATAACTATAACAGGTTGGATTGCAAGGTAATGCTAGTGAAATGAAATGTCTAGTGAAACGATATGCAGTCATGACCTACTCTTGACCTAGGTATCTTTTAATTCAGGAATATTTCTTTTAATTGTCAACCTGTTGTCTCAACACCTGGGCTGCTCAATTTGTGTTGCACGTTTTGCCTCTGTATGATGTGTTCACAAACTTAATCTGGGAGATAAATGGTGTGTTATGTGAATATTTGTGCAAGAAGGCAGATTTAAGTTCTGCAGCCACGCAGTAACCTGCTTTTACTGAAAGCAAATATCCTAGAACTGGTTTTGTTCCCAAAATGAATCGCAGGAACGCGGCCTTTTCTCACGTAACAGGCCTGTTCCTTATATGTAGACTAGAAAAGGCAGATCTATTTATGTTAATGTCAGAAATAATTTTGCTTCTTTCTCTCCCTCAGTCCTTGCAGCCAAGTAAGGAAGATTTGCCTGTTGTTCCTCCCTCATGCCCGGGCTGAGCATTAGGGCCCGCCATGCACTGGAGACCCATCCAAAGCAGTTTGCCAGTGTCACCCAGGCCAGAACGGAAACACAGGGAAGCCGCCACAGACATAAAGGCCTCACTGGAACCACAAAATGCGTAGAACATAGTGGAACCAAAGGAAAAGCCTTTATAAAGGAAAAATTTTAGGAAGGAGGCAAGAGGAGGCAGGGTATCTCCTGCCCACCCATGTAACCAGTCATACAGCCCATGCAGGCCGTGCCCCAGCTGAACTGGCCGCAGAGCCAGGGCATGGCAATGGTGCAGCCCGCCCCGGTCAGCCTGTCCCCTCTCCTCTGCCAGAGTAAAAACCCAGCTTGCAGGCCTGGTTCTTGGAGATCAATATCACTGAGAAATCACAAACATAAAGCACCATAGTGCCAACCCGTGGTTTATGTTTTCTGGCCAGAATAACACTTTAACCTCTCTCCGTGTGTTAAATGGGGCTCAGAGTAATTACTTCCTTTCCTCACAGGGGTGCTGTGAGAATTAATTAGTTAATGTTTGCATGGCGCTTCCAAGATACAAAGTGCTATACATGTGCTAATTATTTTGATCATTATTAGCTATATGTCATTTGCACTGTCAGGAAACGCATACATGAATAATCCAGCCCAACAGTTCAGTTTTATATGCTGCATCCTAGCCCATGGATCAGAAATGTCTCTCATAAAAGAAAGAGTAGAATAAATAAAGGTGTGCATTGTGTAGCTAAGGAGGTTTGCCACCCAAGAGTGCCATTTTCGTCTCATAAACATTAACAAAATACTGCTGTAGTGGGTTTTAATTCTCAAAGCAACCGTGAAAACCATTTTGCCACCTAGGCGTTCTGGACTCTGGATCTTCAATTACAGGGAAAATTTAAAAGATGGCCTCTGGATAGGAGGTAGCATCCCACCAGATATGAATGTGTCTATAATCAGGCTCTTGGATTTGGATATAATTAAGTAATTGGCAGTGAATCTGTCTGTTAGTACATGTTTCCAGCAGTATCATTCATCAGGCTTGAGGCTAAAGCCACTCTATAATCACCTTGCGTACTTAAGAGGAGCAAGAGTTCTCTGAATGCATGTCCCACCATAGCAGTTCTGTGTTGTAGGAAAAAGCATGTATTAAAAGGAAAAGAATGAGCTTTTGTGAGAACTGTAACACATGGAAACTTATTTCTTAGAGATGCATGGTTTTATCTTGAAGGTAGTCACAGTATCTTTTTAACAAGCAAAGACCAAAGCAATCTTGTGGATATACTAAGTGGGGAAAAAAGAAAAATACCTTATACAAATCGTTCCAAAAAGCAAGCCCTCCAACTGAAGTTTCTGTAATAGGTGGTGGTCCCTATACTACCATCTTTCATGAAATTTTTATAATCAGTAGTAAGTGCAACTCGTTTGTCTCTCCACTCTCTGGGCTTCCCAGCATCTTATTCATTTCCCTCGCCTGGTCTCATCATCTCTATATAACCCTGTGTAATTTATTCCATTTTATCCTCATCCTGTCTTGATTCATCCTGTTTCTTGGTGTTACTATGCTTTTCCTTTTCTTCTCTATAATGCTTTTTTGTGTCTACAATTTTCTG
This sequence comes from Pterocles gutturalis, assembly GCF_000699245.1. Lineage (NCBI taxonomy): Eukaryota > Metazoa > Chordata > Aves > Pterocliformes > Pteroclidae > Pterocles > Pterocles gutturalis. The sequence continues at coordinate 108,619 of NW_010117957.1, forward strand.
CTATTCATGCTTTCTTGAGACTGCTTTGTGGCTGTCTTCTCCGTTTTTTATATCCTTTATATTCTTTTTCCCTGTCGTGAATCTGAATATTCTTTCTTTTTTTTTTCTTTCCCCCATTTTCTCCCTTCCCCCTTTTCCTCTTCCTCTTCCTCTTCCTTTTCACTTTCCCTTCTCCTTTTCCCTTCTCCCTTCTCCCTTCTCCCTTCTCCCTTCTCCCTTCTCCCTTCTCCCTTCTCCCTTCCCTTCCCTTCCCTTCCTCACATCATAAATAAGATGACTCTCATTCTGTAATAAAACTGTATTTCATGGAATACTAATATCGTTGCAGGCTATGTTTTTATGTGTTGAAGGCACTTAGAGTCGTGGGAGGAGAACATTTTTGTAGTCATAAACCCTTTGGAACTGGGAATAGAATTCCTCTCCCAGCTCTATGCCTAAACTGTCTCTGACTTCAGTCGGGGTAACCACACGTGATGTACATGCTACCGTGTTTTGATGAAACAACACTTCCCAGATAAGCCCACCTCAGTCCAACATTTTAAATCCCTAGTATGTTTGGATGATTTATGTACAACAAAAGGTAACTGAGTAGTAAGAAAGCCTTTTGGTTGTGAAGATTTCTTCCAAAATAATTCAGCTGAACCTGTTATTATACCAGCTATTCACCCTCTAAGATATGATCTTCATTTCATAAATTGTGCTAGCAGCCACACCATTACTCAACCCCAGTTCATGAATTGCCCTTTTGAAAAGGAAGAGGAAAGACTGAAAAGGAACTAGTGACTTCTGTGAGCACTGTTAATAAAGTTGATTTACTACCAGTCATTCAATGCTAAGATGCTTCATCATCTGCAATGCGATACAGTGTGGTGATCATGGTGGAAATCCATCACCTAGAGGTGGCTGCTGGCATCTGTACTGTAGGGAGCAAATAGCTCTGGAAGCTGGGAACTGTCTAGGTTGACTTTTCTAGCTCCATAAGAGGTCTGGGGCTGTAATCTGAATTTTCAGTTGTTTTTCACAAGTGTATTGAATGTTTTCTGATGTGCTGAGCAAACTTCCTTTCCTTCTTCCCCATCTTTCTGTGTTCTTGCACTTCTACAGAGCTGGAAAGAAGAAAAATAAAAGTAATATGGAGTGCATGCTTGTCCATCTATTATGAAGGTGTGCATGCATGTTTAAATTTGGCTGTCAGAATGAAAGATGCAAATCTAATTTAATATTCAGGTACTATTCACACAGTCCAAAGGAGTAACTTTTTATTGTGGTTGCTATTAGAAATACTTTCTCACCTTTCTGCTTAGCTGAGGACTTTGCAATAAATCCTTTCACCTTTTTGCAAAATGGGAGAAGAATATGATGAAATAGCTTCTTTAAAAATACATAGAAAAGTGACTTCAGACTAGCTGCACGTCAGTGAAAAGGAAACAAATTATTTTTCCAGTGGCTGAGTCCCCTGGAAGATTTCTAGTGAAATCTTTGTTCATGTGAGAATAATTTTCAGGAAACATTTTTTACGATGTCATATTCCCAAATACTGATATTCTGGATCTGATCTTTTTTTGTTTGTTTTTAAACTGGTGAGTCAGTCTTTGGAATATTTATTTTTTCAGTCCAAATCAAGGATATTTATACCAAAAAGATACAGTTCGGTTTGTATGAATTCATGATGCTTTCTCATGCATAGAACCATCTTCACTGAATAATTTAAGTCACATTTAAGCACCTATGAATTTTAAATACCCACTCCTTGTGTTCGGTTGCATGTCTTTTTGTGTATGGTTCTATGTCTAATTAGAAAAATAACCATCATGTTTCCCATCTTATGAAGTAAATCTGAAATATGTCTATAATCAAATGGAGCCTTCAGGGAAAAATGTGAATACTTTATTCAAAATAAAAAAATAGTAGTGGTACAAAAGTTGATTAACAGCAGTCGTTTCTCTGAACATCCTGCTCTCTACAATGACAGTATTAGACATCTCTAAGAAAGGTGGAAAGAAATTCACCTTTTAGCAAGTGAAAAGTAAAGGTATAGCTGCACAAGACTAGTGCATTTAAAAGGAAACTTTTTTTTTCTGCAAAAAACTTAACTGCGCTCCTACCAAAAGACCACTAATTTAAATTCCTTTCTAGTGCTTATATTTTTTAGCTTTGCTACATTTTTATGTCCTCTTGCTTGTTTGTTGGTTACTTTCCTATGGTTTTATAGTAATTTCATGTATTTTACATCCTTGATCATCTTTTTGTTTTTGAGAAGTACATATTAATGTGTTGTGATTTAGATGGTAGCTGGCAATTTAATTTTTTTTAGGAGGGCTGCAGGAATTCTACTAAGCTTAGTTATGTCTTTGGCCTCAACAGTGGGCAGACTACTAAAATTTCAACACCAAAAAGAATGAAGTCTTCTGCAGATTTTTATGTGGCATTACAGCAGTGCTACTAATGGAGCTGACCTTTACTCACTAGCTATTAAATATAAAAATGTTTTCTAAACCCACTGTAGAGTTCAAAGATAGAATTTTGCCCTCATATATATACTTCACATGTTCTAACATATTTTGCATTAATAGCCGAGATTAGTTGCTTTTGAACCCTCATTATATTAAGCCATGGATAACATAAAACACTGCCAGAGCAGGGACTTAACTTAAAACCAAAGATGACCTAACATTATGGATTCCCAGAATAAGGAAAAGTACAGAAGTATTAAAAGAAAATGGTAGTTTGTCAGTACTTAAACTTTTCATGCCTGCATCTGTAAAAAGATAAATACTGTGATGTTACTGGACTTACAGTAATAATTCCAGTGAATAAAAATATTACTGTGTATATTTTTCACTTTATTCAAGAACCCTGGAATCTTGACTCAAAGAAGAAAGAAGATATCTTTAAAAATAAGGGAGGCAGACTTCCTTTTCTGCCAAACATAAACACACAAAACCTTCATGAAAATAGATAGAGTTGTATAATTTCTCAAAGAACAGTCTTCCTTAATGTCACGTTCTCAGGGAAGCTGGGCAGTAATGAATTACATTTGTAAGCAACAGCTAAACAATGGCAAAAAAAAAAAAAAAAAAAAAAAAAAAGAAAAAAAAAAAAAAAAAAAAAAAAAAAAAAGGAAAGAAAAGAAAAGAAAAAAAAGAAAAAAAGGCAAACCAAAAGAAGACATTTTCATGCCTGCTGCAAATTGCTAAAGCCAGGCCTTTTGTGAAAACCATAACCGTGCACAAGACTGTTCTGTCACTGAAATCAACGCATACTTTCTTATACAAGAAATGATATGCAAACAGTGAAGACAATTGATGGAAAGTCTTTTCTGCCTTCTCATCACCATCTTTCCAAAAATCTACCTGTAACTTTGACTCTTTCCATAACGTAGAACAAAATGTAATTTATTTTTCAAAAAAAAAAAATTAAAAAATAGTCAGAAAAGGACAGGAATTTTAGTAAAACAGAAGAAATATGCCTAAGTAATTTTGATTAGTGTAGCATTTATCCTGACTTACATTTTGTAGGAGTTCTGCCTGAATTAAAAGGTGGCCAAGGAACCTTTGTATTTATGTACAATGAATGCATATGAAAGGCTGAGATTTAACAAGTGAATGCAGGCAACTAGAACTGTGGATGTTCTAATTTCACAGAATCACAGAATCACAG
>NW_010117958.1:0-24860 GCF_000699245.1 Pterocles gutturalis
AATCTCTAACATTCTCTGATTCTGTGAAGAAATTGATAATACATAGTCCTGTGAAGAGTGCGTCTATGTAGAACACTGAAGTTTGTATCCATCAGAATGTTAGTATGCCAACAGTTGATTTAAACCTAATTAGTAGATCTGCTCTAATGATGAAAATCCTAATGACTGCATTCCCTGAACAGATTATCTGCAATACACTTCTTAAGTTTCCATGCATAAGCTATGAAAATTGTCTATAACCAGCACAATTTCCTTATCTGATTTTTGGTTTGCAGTTCCTTTTGCATGCTGCGTGTTCTTTCTGTATGCCACATACTTGTATCAACAAAGCATAATTGCATTGCAGACTGACAAACTGGATGTACTGCTATCTTGTTATTCATTGGGTTTGGGGTATTTGAAAGTCGGTTGGATACAGTTTGTTAGAATATTAGCTGAATGTTTTTGTCAGAGAACTCAGCACTGAAATTAAGTGCTGACATTCTAAATGCCATTTGTAGATCTCAAAGTCAGATCAGATGAATAATACGAGTCATGTTTTCATAGCTGTTGAATTTTACACAACCTGAGGAAATCAATGGTGCGCTGATGTCTAGTCAGTCAATTCATTTATAGAGTTTTCATCACAAGCCTTAGTGTTAGAATTAAGATTATTTTTTTTTCTAAGGTAATGTGATTTCTCCAAAACCAGTGAAGTTTGTCACTTTTTTAGAACATTTCAACATTGTTTTGTCCTCTTCTAGTTCTTCCTTCTCTGTCCCCTGGATGATTTGAATATGCTAGTATTATGTGAAAGTAACATTTTCTGTTAGGACAGGATTACTTACATATATGCAACCATCAGCATTCAGTTCAGTGTCCTGTAATTTCTATTTTACCATCTTTACTTGTCAAAAGAGGTCTAACAAATTACCTGAAGTAAATGTATTGATTTGTATTGGATTAAGTGGTTTTAGAATTCATGTTTGTTATCACCATATATGAAAGCTCATATCCGTGTGGTGGTAACACCACTTGAATATCATTGTTAACTTCTTGGATGATCTTACACTGCCTTATATGCTAGCGTTTGAGCAAGAATATGTAAACAAGGCTGTCCATTTGTTGAGGCTGGGTAGATTTCACGCTTAATTTCACACAGTGATTAGAATAGCATTATTTTAGTCAATTATCTGAGGAAGTTATCAGCTGTGGTTTAGGCTGTAGGGATGATACGAAGTACTGAAGACTATATCCAGACAGTAAGGTCCCTGTCATGAGAACTAACAGATGGAATTATTGCAAGAAAAGAAATTGGCAGGTAAGCTGAAATCAATTTTTTCCATACCATTAATTTGGGAAGAAATGCTTTAGGGTTTGCAGAAATTTAATAAATATGCATAAGGTGATATTTTATGTTCCTCATCCTTTACATTTATACTGGCTTATTAAAGATTTAATTAAGTTTTCTAAAAAGGGAGAGGATACAGTCTTGCAAAAAAATGTAGATGACAGTGTGGGTTCACAATAATTAGGGCTTCAGGGATAAAATAAAGGGCCTCTACAGTTAATGAATATTAAAGCAATGGCTGCTTTGAAAACTTACAAAAATGACAGCATTTTACTTACTGCATCTGTCTTCTGTTTGTATTCTAGACCTGGTCCTTCCATGTTTGTGACAAATGGCGTACCATTTACTTATGCAAACAAACAACTTGAACAAAAGTTGCAAAAAATATTTTAGGTTTTTTGTGTGTAAGCAAATGTTTTTACCAACTTCCTACTCTTCATTACCGTGCAGTGTCTGTCTGTTGTCCATTCATTTCAATCTTAAAGACAGGTGTTTCTGGATGAAATTTATTAGTATTTTCCTGTTGAAACAGCACCTCGCAAAGCTTTGCAAAGACTTTGTTTTTTTTAAATCCCTCTTTAAGTCTGTTTTGCTGTCAAGGTCATAAAACTTTTGTCAGTGGTTAGACAATAGAGGTGGCAAAGCAACTGTGGACCTTGTTAACTCATGGTCTTCATTGATCTCATGTATTCTGTGTGCAGACATACATAAATAAGCAAATTGGATCTGCTTTGTCTTCCATGATTCATAGCTTCCAAACTCTTCAGGACAAGAACTTTTTCTGTTATGTGCTTGTCCAGTACCTTGCACAGTTAAATTCTTCTCCTTAACTAGGATTTCTTAGCAGTCTGATTGTATAACTAACAACAATACTGAAATAATAATTCCTTGCACAAAATTAATTAAGAGAATAAATGAAACCAACAATATTATGTCTGTACCCTGGACAATGTAATCTGGTCTATAAATGCTTTATCACTGTAATATTGGAGAAGAAGAAATACATTGTTCTGCAACTTAAAAGGTGTGTTCAATTGTGGGTTCAATGCAGCTGCCTTGGATTCAGTTACAGGCTTTTGCTTAAGGCCTTGAATGTAACTTCTTGCTGCTTTAAGCTTTATAACATGTATTAAAGCATACTATTGTTTTGCCAATAGATGGGGTCCATGCAAGGGACACAGACACCAAGTTTTGACACCAAGAATTGAGCTTATCTTTACTTAGGTTAAAGCAATAGCAATCAAATAATAAGTAAGGATAAAACAGAATAAGATAATATAGTGCAAAGCAGTAAAATAAAAGACAAAATAGTACAGTACAAAGAAAATAAGTATTACAATATGTGGTCGACCGTAGATAAGATGTATCACCAGTTGCTCTAATTACCGTCATCCAGATCTGCAGTCGTTGGGGAGCCCTGATGGCAGTGAGGATCTGTGGAACCTGTCCTGGTAACTGGGAGGTCCTGTGCAGTGCATCCACTCGTAGGTGAGGTCTCCAAAGTTTCTGCAAGACGGTCCAGCTTTTTTTACTGTTGAATAAACAAGCTTTCATCACTTCAAATGCAGAAACACCTGGCTTCATTCTCCATTAGATTCCCCCCCCCCAAACCTGGCCAGGGCTTAAGGAGTAGCCAAGGAAGTTTGTATATCTGTTTAGCTTTGACTACATCATTCCAGCCAAGGCCGGACATTTGGCTCTATGGCCTTGACAATCTGTCTCTGAACATGGGAAAAAAGGGTACAGTCTCACGACGTTTGATCTTCACTAGTGATTATACTTCAGCTAAGCTATTTGCTAATGAGCATACATACTTTACTAGTGATCAGGTACTACTATATGATGTTCTGTTGGAGGGGTTCATCTGGAGGTCAGCTTTGGTTTGAGGCCTATTGCTCAGGCCTCAGAACTTCAACTATTCAGCAGTATGCTGTGGGTATGGCAGAAGCTTGCATCCTTTATGCTTATACCCTCTTGTCCATCTTCCAGGTCTGCTTCTTTCCTCCCTCTGTGGTTATTGACCTTGTATTACTTCTAGAATAACTTCTGGAGATCTTCTGGATCTCCTCTTCCTAGAAGAAGTTCCATGGCTTCCTTTGCTCTTCTCTGTGCTCCATTTACAGTTCTGGTAGCCTGATCTGCTGGCAGTAAGTCAGTAGTCCTTTCCTCTTTTTCTTGTTCATTTCTGTGGGAAAAGTGGGTACCTTCATGTCAATGAGTGATGGAAAAGGGAAAAAGAGAAAAAGGAGCAGCTAAAGGCAGTATTGACTGCAAGGAAAGATGAGCAGGTAATGGAGCTTGCTCTTAAGTGGTTTCTGCAGTTGATTCAGGAACTGAATTCTCTCCAGCACAAATTTATTTTAAGACCTGCAGCCTCTGTGAAAGCATTGGCTTTCCTCTGGTATGTAGCTTTTTGCATTAATATTTTTAAAATATACGTTTTCCTGAAATTTCATGTGTTTGTTGAAATTTTCAGTTTTAATTGTCTGAACACTGCTTTATTTTCATGTTGTTACTTCTCCCTGACAGTCTGTATAAATGCCATTTAGAACTATCAGGAGAGTAAATTTTCCTCTTGTGGTAACTGTATTTTTTTAAGTGGAAACTGTTATGTGCCTCAAACTGGGTGTTTGTACAAGTATGAACTTTTATTTTAGTGTTACAGATTTTGGTAACTTATCCTGAAGACAGAACTGCGTATATGCAAAGCGACTTAGTCACACTACTTTTTCTCACCCGCTTTTACAAAGGACTGGTAAAAAGCTATCTGGCCCACAAGCCCTGTCTGTTCTATTTTATGGGATCTTTAAATAGTTGTATTTCTGTACTCTTATTTGTATTTTGAACCATATGTTTTCATGGTTTTTAGCAAAGCTGTATTTTTTTCTCAGAAAAATATTGTGTCTCTTCTCACCTTATACCACAAAACATTAAATTATTGGAATTTTTACTAAACTGTGTGTCAGTTAGGCAATCATTATTTCAGTCAAGTCAGAATGCTATTTGGATTGTCTGTTTAAAGCAACCCATTTGTATGGTTGATGAATATTCATCCAGTTTCAGTCCTGGATGTGTAACTGTGTGTATATATATAGTGCAGAATATTTAACTATATTATTTTTAATTTTTGTATGTATTTGTGTATTATGTCCTATATACATTTCATAATTTTATACATTTTACACGTGTTTTCCTTATTAAAATTATATTGTTTTGCAGAGTAAATTCAATTCAGTTGAACTACGTTTTTGGAGTGGGAGATAAGTACTTATGTGCCAGGAGAGTAGATTGGAAAGTAGTGCCTCATGTACTTATTTTTAAATGTGATTCAGACCTAAAAGTTTATAGAAAATCATGTGATGTTCTTGTAAAAGGATAGGTTTCTGTCAAATAGAGGTAAAGTGTATTCTCAGTCTCTGTGTCTGTAGGGATTAGGACAGTAATTGCATCTATTTTCTGGTGATGGTTTCTCCTCCCTGTGGTCGCTGATTTATTATTTCACTGAAAATCTGTGGGGAGGAGTTGAATTTCTGCAGTGGATTTCTTAAATCTGAATGTAATTCCTATTACTTTGTTTCATCTCTAGTCTTGTCAGAATGAGAGTTTTTTCCGTAATTCCTCACTTCCCTCCCCCCCACCCCCCTGGCTGATTTTCAACTCCCATTCCAACCTAGTTTTTAAAGTGGGGTGCTGGAAGGTGGCATGGTTAGCTAGTGTGCTAATATTGACCTTAAAGAATGCAGATTTTAAAACTAGAATAGTTAAATGTGAGATAACAAGCTGAATTAGCTGTAGCGTGTCTTTTCAGCTAGCTGCTAACCAAGACAAGAACCTGCATAAATTTTATTCACGCACAAATGGATGTGTTCTTTAAAGATAATGCAGCCTTTGACTTGAGTAATTTTTCAGTATTTATCCTTTGTGGAGTTATTTTACATGCCAAGATAGTGTTTTCTACCTCAGGATGTCCCCAGGATGCTTATGGTGAGGGCTGGGAGAATATATACTGGGATATATAATAAGTTTACTCAGTTCCTGCAATGTTCTGCAGGAGTCCACTATTGGATGTGGACTAAGCTGACTTTTGGCCTGAGCGGGTACAGCCTCTGTTATGTCCTTATGGAGATATCCTGTGGGTACTTCGTTTTACGGGTGAAAAATGAAGAACACCTGAATTTTTAAGGAAGAAATGCAACTCCTTGTTTCTGTGGTAAGTAGTTGGAAGATGTTTCAGTGTATTTGGTAATAACTTTTTCCACTCTAAAGATTGATAACTATTTTGCCTACAACTTCTTGATTAAAATCTTTGAGATTCTTAACTTGTACATAGACTTGTTTGTGCCTACTTATTTATCTTATTTCAGAAAGTACCTAACTGGCTTGTCACAAGATAGAAAGTGTTTGTTGCTTATCACCACCACATCTTTCCTCTGCCATTAGTCTTTTAATTCACTTACTATTTAGTTGCTATGAAGAATCAGATGAGAAATTTAATTCTATTTTTCATTCTGTCAGTGTGCTAATCAGCAAGGTAACCTTTCTTATTAATAGTAAAGGTACCAATAAGGAATAGGTGATTGAGAATCCTTTCGGTAATACCAAAAAGGCAAATCTATCACATCTGTCTGTGTGTTTGGGTTTTTGTTTTTTTTTAATTTTGGGAGAAGAAGTAGCCAGCGTGCTCATACCAGGAATGTTTTTTTCAACCAGATGCTTTATGTGGCCTCCAGATCAACTTAACTGGCCTTTCTATGCCGATCTGGAGGAACTTATGAGTTAAGAACTCTGCTGATGTGTTGATTTAGTTAAAGGGCACTTAGCTTCATCTAAAATCCTTTCATGTTATATACCCTTATTTTAACTGTCTGTTATATAATAACAAAGTAAGGTAAAGTTCTGTTACATTCCTTGATGGAGCAATTTAAAAAAAATAAAAATTTTTCATTCATTATTCTTACGGGGATTCTGTCAAAATTATTTCAGTATTTTTGATTGAAGTCTCATTGTTTTCCTGTTCAAGCAGTTATATTTCTGATTACCAAACTGTGCTTAAGTGCCCTTATAACAATCTAATTTCTGCCCTTTAATTCCTCTTTGTTCCAGTGTGTTTTCACTCATTTATGGAACTAAAGCATCTCTGATTTTTATTTTATTTACTGTGCATTTTGAATTTTAAATGGTTGTTGAATTTGTTCTTAGCATTCTTTCTTTTAACAGGACATTCTCCTGCCCCTTCCCAGTCTTCCTTTATAATCTAATTCACTGTAAAATCTTGATGCTTTTCTCATAGCTAGCATTTCGTAAGCTTTTTTTTTTTTTAATTAAACTTGTTTTCATTGTAGCAGTTCAGTCATCTATTCTGTACTTCCAGGGTCTGAAAAAAACAGCATCTGTATTTTAACCTGGTGTTTGAAATAAATCAGAAATTTGAAGAAGAGGAAGAAAATTTTTTTTTTGACATTACCCTTGGTTTAGTTGTCTGGCTTGATGGCTGGGTGATTCTTCAGTGGTAGCATAGTACATGAGGGCTTTGAGGGATTAATCTCTATGTAGTGATTCCATAGTGAAGAGAGCTCAGCTATCAGTGGCTTTGTAAAATGTCTCTAGAATTCTTGTTTACAGAGAGCAAAAAGATACAGACGCCCTTTAAGTTCTTTAAATTTCTGGAGAGAAAATCTAGTAATACCCTGAACTTTTGTTGCTCTTTTGGCTTTTTGCCCCCCTTCAAATTGTGATTTGTTGCCAGCGTTCCACCCAAGGCAAAGTAATCTCAACTTTATAAAGTCATTTGCCTCTGTGTGATGTTACCATCGTCATTTCTATATCAACTTTCAACATAAAGTGTTGTTTTTCCACAAATGTGGACAGGAATGTGCAGGTAAGGGCAGGGGGAAGGAGTGGCAAGTGGCAGTACGCTAGTTCGACAGCACTGTGTACATATTGCTAGGAAAGGAAAGGTCTTTCCAGTAATGTAGATTTCTGAGTTACTTTATCATGAAACAGGGAACAAATAGTTTCAGCATCCATTTTGAACAAAAGGGCAATTTTGTTGGTGTCTATGCTTGTTCAAGTTCCCTTTCCTCTAGATCATTCTACTCTATTGAGCAAGTACTTACTTTACACTCAGGAAGGACAAAGGGTAGGGTGGAAATACTGTTCGGTAATGTGATATCTTGTCACACACACCCTTTAGATATCATGCTTTCTGTCTAATGTTCTGAAATTGAAAATGTTCTGAGGAAGGGCTGAGAGAGCTGGGACTGTTTATCCTAGAGAAGAGAAGGCTCAGGAGGGATCTTGCCAATGTATATAAAATATCTAAAGGGTAAAGTGTAAAGAAGACAGAGCCAGGCTCTTTTAATTTGTGCCCAGTGAGAGGATGATAAACACCAGGGAACAAACAGAAATACAGGAGGTTCCCCCTGAACATCAGGAAACACTTTTTCTCTGTGAAGATGACCAAACCCTGGCATGGGTTGCCTGGAGAGGTTGTGGACTTTTCCTCCTTGGAAATACTCAAAAAGCTGTCTGGATGTGGTCCTGGGCCAGCAGCTCTAGATGGCCCTGCTTAAGCAAAGGGGCTGGACTAGATGATCTCCAGAGATCCCTTCCAACCTCAACCTTTCTCTGATTCAGTGAAACTGCTCTAGAGTTGTAAACTGAACTTAAAACCAGACTAGATAAGAAAGGCAGACTGTGTTCTTCGTGTTCAGTCTCAAAATCAGTATTCTGATTACCTGTATTCTGTCTCAAAGAAACAGCAAATTCAAGTGAACTTTGACTTTTTTATTTTCTTTCTTACGGATACAGAAAGTATTATAGGACAAATTTTTCTGAAGAGTATTTTGTTTGTTGGTTGTTGTGTTCCCCACCCCCCTTCCCCCGCCCCAAAGGATCATACTGCAGAAACTGTTTGCATTTCTCCCTGGGCAGCATCTCCTCATTCTATATAAAGTACATGTATGCTCTGATATGTACAAGACTATGTAGTATATGTGCAACCTGATCCTGGATTACCATGGTAATTACAGCTTGCTCTGTATCACTGATTTTTTTTTTTTTTTTTTTTTTTAGTAGATCTCTTATTTTAAAGAGATTCAGTTGAACAAAATTTGCGGTAAAGTTGACAGGGAACAGTTGGTTATGTAGCACTGTTTGGAGAAATGTTCAATTTATCTTCACAAACAGTGCTTGAGAGTAGTCAAACAGGAATACAATTCAAGAAAGAGATACCTCACTTTCATGTTTTCAGGGACACTTTGGACTCTAGCCTTAGAAATAACAGAAAAATTACATTTCAAGGAAAAAAGGACAAATGGCTTGTGTCTCTCTGTATTATTGAACCTTTGCTTTTAGTAGAGAAATGCCATTTCTTCAGGTTATCTATATAGTTTAAATAAGGCTGCCTGCTGATTACAGTTAACACTAAAGAAGTGAAGGGCAAAGAATGGGATCAAAAGTTACTTAGCTTTTAAAAATAAGCACAATCTTAATAGTGTGTCGGAAAAGTCACTATTCTGTGTACCAAGTGAGAAGTACACAAAGTATATAGTCATTTTTGAATGGCTTTCAGTGTTTAATTCTTAATTTTCCACTGTAAATTCAGCCAGGTTGCTGAATACTGTGAGATGAGTATTGCAGCAAGGTGAACTTAATAAAAAAATCTTGGTGGATGTGTGAATGAATTTCTGAAACTCAGAATGGCAATACTAATAGTAATTAGTTTAAATGGCTGTTTTAGCTAAGTTTAGTCTTACATAAAACTCAAAAATATTTGAAAATGGCAGGCTAAATGAGTATGTTAATGTCTCGCGTGCCTTGATAATCTGTAGCTGTGAGATGTGTTCCTGGACTTAGAGTTTTATTTGTGAAATAATAATTGTGTATAGAATTAACTCAAAGCATCTGCTTAAAAATCATAAATTTAGCACTCTAAAAGGTATCGTCATGACCAGTTTCCAGGAATCTGAAGCATTCTGAATACTGAAAAAACACAGTCATTTAGAATCAGGAGGTTGATCATGTTGTTATTGAATTGAAAGATCTGTGCAGAATGATGTTAATTTGTAGCTTTTTTTTGCATCACTTTAATATTTTTGTAAGGATTTTTTCCAATCTTTTAATCAAGAGTTCTTATAGTATTTTTGCTAGGTCACCCTGAAGTGTTTTCCATTGAGAATAAATGGAATTTTTTAGCCTTTCTGTATAGCAAGTACTCTTGGAATCATCCTGGTTGTCCTATATTATGCTCTCCTGAGACTAATATCCTTTCAGTGTAAAGGTGACCTAAGCAAAATGTACTTTGAGGTTTACCTGATGCTTTTGTCGTAGCATCTTTTCACTAATTCATAACTCATCCTTTTGATATTTCTTGTTATGTTTTTAATGATTTCCATGCTTGTAAAAAAACCTAGTAAAATAAAACAGTAGGGAAAAAGCCTGTTGTTGTATAAGGCATCTTACGTAGGCCTATTTCTATACACTCTTAAACTGTTAAACTTTTATTTAATACAGTACAGTAGGGATTCTCTTTTCTGAAGTTAACTGTGTGCTTGTTTACAGTACTAGACTCCTACTTTGTAGTTCATATAGTTGACTTTACAGACTTGATTGAAATTAGGTGAACTTTATAAATGCTTACATTCATTAAAAAATAAAATTTGTGTCAAATTGTGAAAATTTTGAAAAGTATTAATTACAAAAAAAGATTTATTTCCTATATTTGACAAGAAACTCAGTTTTGGATTGTACTCCACAGAAGTTAAGGATCTTTTAAAAATCAACTGGACAAAATACATCTATGTAAACCATTAGGCATGCTACTTCATATCTTTCATTTTCTATAGTGGAAAAAATTTTAATGTTATTACTTGTATAATGATCAGAAAATGACAACTCCATGTAATAGGAAATCAACCAGATTTTTTCTTAAGTTGCTAGTAGAGCAACTTACAGGCTAAAATAAAAGCCTCGGTACTTTTCATTCCCTGTCATTTATCTACTCAGACTTTAAAGGACATTTTTAGGTTTTATACCACAAAATGTAGGCTATTTTGCATAAGGGTGAAAATCAGTGGCTGATTCCAGGAAGCAAATCCTCAGTTTAAACAATCACAGCTAAATGACTTCAAGTCAATGGAGGGTAGTATCAGGTCAGTCATACTGTGCCAACTTGCATGGCTTCTCAGTTATGCTCAGGCAATTGCTTTTTGTAATTTTGTAAATAAATAAATAACTGAAAGGGGAAAAAAAAACCTGACAGACTTCAGTATGTATTAGTGGTTAGCAATATTAGCATTAACTCTTTTTTGTGTTTTTTTTTTTGTTATTTTTGTTTTTGTTTGTTTGTTTGTTTTTGGTTTTTGTTTTTTTTTTCTTTTTTTAGGAATAAACAACCTTTGAAAGATCATGGAAAGTTGCAGAGGAGAGGAACACAGGGAAGGAAATATTTGCAGTAGTGATACAGCCATTCTCCGTAGAGGAATTAGTTTATGACCTTATGACTTTACAGAACAGATTGTACAGTGCTTCCGATGCCTCTAGAGTTTGATGTAAACATTGCTGATTTCTGCTGCAGAAAAGTATGTTGCTCACTGGAATATCCAGATACTTAATCCTGGAGGTCTCCAATTAGACCTAGAGGTTCTTGTGTTGTGAGTCAAGAAATTACATTTAACAAAGTTTGTAAATTTGACATGACCCATGATTTCTATTCCTGATTATAGACAAGTTCAAAATAGGGAATAAATATTTTAGATAAACGTACTGATGCTGTATGTCTTACTTTGAAGATGAATAAACTTTGATAAAAGTTAAATACGTTTTAATTTTTTGCCGGCTTCCAGAATAGTCTAGGAGGTGTTGCGAGGGAAGAATGGAGATCTGTACAGGTCAAAGAAATTACTCTTCTTCAGCATCTTCAAGTCTGTGAGGCATGTGAGGTCTTGTTTAGAAGGCTTGTGCAGGAAAGTAGTTATCTGTCTTCTCCATTTTTAGTGTGTAGGGAATAAAAAATTACCTGAGTGTATGCAAGCATTGTTTGTCAAGGTTTATGAATGATAAAACTATTTTTTATATGTTCAAGGATACTGATATATTGATAGTGCAAATTATATTTATATGCAGGCATCAGGTGAACAGAGGAATGAATGTAAATTTAAATAGTCTGTAGCAACAGTTTAAATGTTAATTCCATTGTCTTTCTGCCATTAATGTAATGGAGTCAGTAATTACATATCTGTGAATGTTTATCAGACATTTTTAGAGGAGTTAACTCTGTTTACAACATACTGCTGAAATGCATTTATTAGTACAGTTAATTTCTCTATACTAGTATTCTTAGTGTAACTGAAGACTAAAAAAGATTATTCTTAAAACAAGTTGGAATTTAAGCTATATACATCAGAATGAGAGACTTACGAGATACTTTACATGCCTTATCAGTGCAACCTTTTTTTTTTTTTTATTATGTTTTCCTGGAATAATTACTTACAAAGCTAAAAATTATTGGGGGTGTGATGCACTGAAGGGAGCAAAGCAAAGCCTTCATCAGGGGTGGTCTTTTAGTCTAAATTAGCTGGTTTAGGTAAGACACATATAAACAAAACATGGAAGTCAAGCCACCTCAAATTTGTTTTTATTTGCAACATCATAATTTAAGAAATACTCAACAAAATCTGTAGTTAATTTATCTCCAGTAGCAAATATAGTATCAAATCATTAATTAGAAACTCCTTGCTTTATTTCTTTCACTACAGAAACTGTGAAGTTTGAGCTACTGGACTGAAAGGAAATGGGGAATGTCCTGGTAATAAGCAGTGCCTCAGTCTTATGAGTAGTCAACAGTAGATTGGGTCTCTGCTTAATTTTTAGTATTATTCTGAGGACTTTTCCTAGTACTGGTACCTTATCATATAGATCTTGACCCTGCGTTTCTAGAGGTGAGGTCTTCCATGTTCACATGTCTAGTAGTATTCAGGAGGCACCCTCTTATGTCAGAAAGAACTGAAACCTGAAAGAGGCAAATTGGTAGAGCCAGTGTGTTTCAAATGAAAGGTTAGTTTGAACACTGAAACATTGAGTAGTATCATTGGGACTTTGATAGTCCTTTATGCTTCACGTTACCCATGGGATGTTCTGACTGAAGGCAAAGTAAATCAAAGGAGGTCTAAAGAATAAACTTAATTCAAAATATGTTTTCAGTAATGTTTTCACAAATTTTGGGACAGACAGACCAAGCAGCATTTAGGAAAATCTGGGTGGTTTTTTGGTTTGATTTGGGTCCCGTGCTCCCTGCCCTGTCCCAAAGATAGAGTTTTATTTTTGACCAAAAGAAATTTAAAACATCTGACAAGGAATATTAACAGTCAAGTGAGGCAAAATGTGTGCATACAGGGTGGCTGTTACTGTTGTTTATCCTTTGTCTTGTAAGCACTGTGTCTTGGGAGAGTGAATAAATAAAGCTGTGTTTCCAATAGCTAATCTGCTAGTCACAGAGTCCAAAAGGGAAGGCTTGTAGATGCCAAGCTCTATTGGGATAAGAAGCAGAGAGGAGATATGTGGGATCACTGGGAAGCAATCCCTAACAGGGAATTGCTTCAGATGCAGATGCCGGAAGCTAGACCTGCCAGTATCTTCTGTTTCATAATTTGTCACAGTTTGCCTATGTTTTTGACAGGTGGCATAGTTGTTTCATCATACCACTGTAAACAGAGAGCTGTAATAGATTAACTTTATTCCTTTGCTTTGTTCTTGATTCAGTGATATGAGCAACTGCAAGTGGAAAAATATTTTGCTAGCTGTAGGGATAAAGCAGAGTTCTTTAGAATTGCTGTCCCAAGCAGCTTATTTCAGTGGGGACTGCTCATCTGCTTAACAGGACTGAGGCCAAAATAGCAATGATGCTGTCCCTACTCCTGCAACAAAAATAATTTTCCTAGGTGATTTCTTTATGGAGAAATCCTTGTCCTAAATGAAGAACTGAGCTCCTTGTTGCATCAGAAAATTCCTGGATTCTGAATTTTCTCAGTTACATTTTAAAGGATTATTTAGTTTTGAAAAAAAATGGTGTTGTGCCATATATTTTCAATTGTTACAAAACAGTGTAGGAAAAGCAAGTAGTATTATAGTTCAGTTTGGTTTACAGATATAAGCATTCATGTTGTTTCCACACATAGGTCATACATGTTTTTTTATTCTGCTTGAGGCATCAGCTAATGAAAATAAATATTTGATACGTGGCTGCCTCTTCACCCACTAGTTTAAATGTTCTCTATGCTTTTATCAGTAGACTGTTATCTGTTGAACTTTTGGTAGTTATTTGCACCAATGAAGCTGCAATTTTCTTCGTAAAGTGAGAATCTATCTTCTCAGATTTAAGCTTGTAGTTTGTGAGTTTTCTTTGTTTTTTTTTTTTTTCTTCAGTGTTTCAACTGAAAGAGTCCCTTTGGGTTGCCAGCATAAAGCTAGGAAATGTTCAGAGGAATTCTGTAAATAAGTGAGTTTAAACAATTGTAGTGTCTTTACCTATATAGACTGTGGAAAGGAGCAGAAAATTAGCAGTCTAGAGCAAAAATTAGTAGTGTCTTTTATTTTCTGGACATGAGTAACAATTGTGCATGCCTCTGTCATCACGAGATGTGTATTGTTTAGGGGGTTTTGTTTAGCTATCCTCTTCTATTCCCAGAGTTTGTCTGGCAGAAAGTTTTCCACAGGAAAAATTTCTCTGAATAAGGCCTATTCTGAAAAGTCTTTAGTTTTTTGTACCAAGTAGGTTGCTCTGCATCCTTCCTGTGTTGATTTAAAAGTTGTGACTTTCTATTAGTCCTCTTTGGTTTATCTTTTTGCTTCAGTTATTAAAGCTTTTGGAAATATGAGTGCACATCATTTTTAGCTCCTTATGTTCTGTTACACATTACTAGCAGGAGTGCCTCGTGCAATCTTCTGAATTAACAGAAAGATTTAATCCAGGCACTGCTAATCCAAGGAAATCTTACAAATGAGTAGGCTTCATTTTTATGTAGTCTGCTTTATGAATCTTTTTAAAGAAAATGAACTTGCATAATATCTTTTTGAAGCAAACCTACCAAAAACACAGTATGTCTTTTAGCAGAAGAAGAATTGTAGTATTAATTGATTCATTGGTGTTCTTAATGATAAACAAAGTTGTAATCTCTCCATCACATTTGTGATTATAAATCTCAGCTGAATTCTGATAATAGGAACGAGCACCTAAAAGATGTTTTTTTAAGGCCTTTATAGGGTCAAATAATGTGACTATCTCAGAACTGTTCATGATTTATGCTGATCAAAGCTTCTTTTGGACTCAAAACTTCTGATGACCAGCTGTGCTTTATAAGGAGCTTCAAGGGGCATCTGCTGCTAATTGTTAAGATGGAAGATCTGACAGGCAAAATGTAGTTTTCCTTTAACCTTGTAGTTCACTCCTTCTTTCCCCTCATCTATCTACTGCTACTCTTAATTGTAGCATTGCTGGTTTGTCAAAAAATTACTAGATGAGCTAATTTTTCTATTTCATTCTGTTTTTTTCAAAAGTCCTAGAATAGCCAGTTTGTCTCCTTGCTTAGTTGTTCCTTAACAGTATTTGAGTTTTAACCTTGGCTTGCCTATCATTGTATTATCTTTTCTCAGAGCACTCCCATTTCAATATGTTTTGTTAAGCTAGTTTATTCTTCCCTTCCACAGTGGACTCTCTCATCAGTTTGTATAACCCTTTTGCTAACTCACGTGTATTTTATCAGAGGTCTCACACCTTCCAGTTTTCTGAACTTAGTTTCCCTTTTGTTTGGTGCCCCTTCTGTACTTTCTGTCTCTGTTTCTGTCTGTCCTCTTCTTTGTGCTTCCCACCTTCCCTCAGCTTCTGTGTAAGTCATAATATTTCGGTTTTCTCCTATTTTTTTTTTTTTAGCTCTTCTTTGATGTAGGCAGCTTCCACTGTGTCCTCGAGCAGGGAACTGCAGACTTAAAATAACATGGATTGTTGTATTGATCCTGATACACTGTAGTTGTAGCAATCCACCTGGAGCATCATCAGTGTAACCTCACGGAACCTGGGTGACTTAGGAGGTTAGAAAGTCTCTGTTGAGCATGTGTGACAGCAGGCTTGCTTGATTAAAAAAAACAACTGAATAGATTTTCATAGGAATAGTTAAATAAATGTATTTAATGTGAGGGCCATCTTCTAATGTTCTCATAGCCTGCTTTAAAGTCACTTATGATGGCATGCGTTCATGCAAAAGAAAAGCCACACACAAGCAATTTTTTTTTTTCTTATACACTTATAGTTCAGCCAAACTATTTTGGAGATCTCAATCTTGAAAGCAACTAAAAATGTTGCTCTCATAATGTTATGTGCCTGGTTGGGTTTATAAGACAGCGTGTTCCTGTCTTTAGCAAAATGTAAAACTAATATTAATTTAAATTCAATATGATACATATTCGCAAGGAGACTCTGAACGTAATAACTGCTTCTCTTTGTAGATACATTTTTCTTTCATCTTAATATTTGAGTGACTGACAAATATCCTGCTGTGATTTTTACTAGATAGAATAAATATAATGCTGTATTTTCTAAAGCTTAAAATTTTTAATGAAAGTTAAATGATTCCTCTACTGGCACCTTGTATTTAGACAGTCAGCCTTACTCTACTCCTTTGCTTTCAGTAGCAACCTGTTTGATTTCATTTTATGTCTCCTTTCTGTTTAAGATTGTGATGAGCTTGCATGGCAAGGTTTGGGTAGCAGGGGGTGCTTATGGGGGTGGCTTCTGTGAGAAGCTGCTAGAAGCTTCCCCCATATCCAATAGACGCAATGTCTGCAGGCTCCATGTTGGACCCACTGCTGGCCAAGGCCAAGCCCATCAGTGACAGTGGTAGCACCTCTGTGATAACGTATTTAAGAAGGAGGAAAAAAACCTGTGCAACTGCGGCTGGTGAGAGGAGTGAGAACATGTGAGAGAAATAGCTCTGCAGACACCAAGGCCAGTGCAGAAGGAGGGGAGGAGGTGCTCCAGGTGCCGGAGCTGAGAGTCCCCTGCAGCCCCTGGTGCAGTCCATGGTGAGGCAGCTGTGCCCCTGCAGCCATGGAGGGGAACGGGGGAGCAGATCCTCCTGCAGCCCAGGGAGGACCCCATGCTGGAGCAGGTGGCTGTGCCCAAAGGAAGCTGTGACCCAGTGGAAAACCCACACTGGAGCAGGCTCCTGGCAGGACCTGTGGCCCCGTGGAGAGAGGAGCCCAGACTGGATCAGGTTTTCTGAGGACTTGTGACCCCATGGAGGACCCACACTGGAGCAGTCTGTTCCTGAAGGACTGCACCCTGCAGAAGGAACCCACGCTGGAGCACTTCATGAAGAACTGTAGCCTGTGGGAAGGACTCATGTTGGAGAAGTTAATGAAGGACTGTCTCCCGTGGGAGAGACCCGTGCTGGAGCAGGGGAAGAGTGTGAGGAGTCCTCCCCGTGAAGAGGAAGGAGAGAGAGAAACATCTGATGTACTGTCCACAATCACTGTTCCCTGTCCTCCTATGTTGCTGGGGGGGAGCAGGTAGAGAAAACTGAGAGTGAAGTTGAGCCTGGGAAGAAGGGAGGGGTAGGGGGAAGGGATTTTAAGATTTAATTTTATTTTCTTGCTATCTTGCTCTGATTTGATGGGTAATAAATTAAACTGAAGTTGCCCAAGTCTGTTTTGCCCGGGATGGTAATGGGCGAGTGGTCTCTTCCTGTACTTATCCCGACCTGTGAGCTTTTCATTGTATTTCCTCTCCTCTGTCCAGCTGCAGAGGGGAGTGATGGAGCGGTTTTGGTGGGCATCTGGCATCCAGCCAAGGTCAACCCACTTCAAAGACCATTTTGAGTTATTTTTTTAAATACCTAAAGCCTGCTTGTCTACATAGAAGACTAAATTGTGCTATAAGCTATATAGAGGTGCTCCCAACCTCCAGCTTAAGTCCATAGAAGCTCTGAGGATGCAAAGGCAGAATATAGGTATAAAGTGCTTGAAATTTAAGCTTAAACATTCCTCATCCTTGTCCTCAATTGCAGAATCTTTTGGCTGAGAAGGTGGAACAGCTGATGGAGTGGAGCTCAAGGCGCTCAGTCATCCGCATGAACGGAGACAAATTCCGAAGATTTGTGAAGGCTCCGCCTCGTAACTACTCTGTGATAGTGATGTTCACCGCAAAACCACAACGGCAGTGCTCTGTTTGCAGGTAATTTATACCTTAGTGGTCTTTTTAATCTTCCTCACTGTAGTTTTCAAGTTAAAGTTTTAATCAATATTCAGTATGTTGAGTATGGTTGTTCTTTGCATGGGATAGATGCTTACTATTCAACAGGCTCATGTGTTTGCTGCAGCATCTTTTCAACTGCCTTTTAATCTGTAAGTCAGATTTTAGAAGTCTTCCTAGTTTTGGGTTTTATTAAATTACAGTTGAGTAAAATGTACACAACTGAGGAAGACTTAAAGAAAACTGCTTTATTTTAGTATCAGTCAGCCATGATCTTTTTAAAAATGTTTTGTGACAGAAATGATTCATTACCATTTAGTAGTATGACACTTCACTATTCAGTTAAGAGATGTCCAAGGCTCTCATGCAGATGTGAGTTACCCTGTGATTTCACAGCTTTTGACAGTTCTTACACGAGTACCTTTTTCCATGAGGACATGCTTATTGTGGAATTCTGTCTGGCACTGCACTTTGATGTTTTCTGGTGGCTCCTTTTAGAAATACGTATTAGAGTAGCACTGGTATTCTTCTAAGTCCAAGATCTTTCTCTGCAAGTTCCTAGTTCAACAAGTTAATCCAAAAATGACTAATGATAGACATGAAAATAAGGCTGAGGGACTGAAAGGTAGTCATGCACTTAATTACCTTACTAAATCAGAAACCAAACTAATAAAACCTTCAGCCAAAATATGCATTAAAATTATTCTGTTTAGTAATAGATGGAATTATTGTGCAGGTAGTTCTAAACAGTATTTAAATTGACAGCAAAACTCTCCATAAAGCTATGAATTAGATAAGCTGTATACAAAGAAATATTATTTCTTGGGTTTGAATTGGTGCACTTTAAACAATACACAAAGTTGGTAAATGTGGCAGCTTGTTGGATTTCTTAGGTGTTGGAATGTGACATTTACAATAGAAACTTTAACTCGTATACCTGTACTCATATACAGTTTTTATTAGTTAGTTTTTTGTCGTGGAGATCAGTTGGTCAGTCTTGAGGGAGAGTATATAAATTGCATACACAAGTTCACTCTCCGTATCTGAACTGTAAAGGTGAAGAGGTACAGAGGTTTTCCAATGTTCTTAAGTCAAAGGACTTTTTTGTTTACAGCTTCCAGCACTTGGTTGCTGTTATTTCTTCTTTGAGTTGCCAGAGTTCAACTTCAGGATATTTAAATTTACCATATTTTTTTAAATCATTCCTTATTTTCCTAGTCAGATAAAACTACAGGAGATGCACTAAGTTCAGCTTTTTAAGGGTCAGTGTATTCATCATTATAATGGCCATAGCAAGTTCTTTCCCTGTGTTATGTACAGCTCATTTGTAGGGCATGTGAAAACGACATAAATATTGCCGTTATTAAGGAAGTTAATTTTGCTTACAACTGTATATTCTTTACTGTACTGAAAAATAGTTTTAAACTTCATCCCATGATATGTGAGGATAGCCATTTATGTACAGAAGCAACTGAAAGTCTTTAAGCATAAAATGAAGAAAAAATCAACATGCTGCTTTCAGTGGGTTTGTTTAAATAAATGTGAAGTTGTGATCCACTTTTTCATGTGAAATAGAAGGAATTTAATGAGGTTGATCATACTACATATAAAACCACTATCAGGAAAATTGACATTTTCAAATCAATGGCTAATTAATGGACAGGAGCGCTGAAAGGGTATACAGAACTGAAAAGCATGCATTACTTTATTGTTAGCTATTTACCAGCCACTTTGCCCAAAGTAAAATTAGATTTTTAACTTAATCTGTAATGTTCTATGAGCATCCTTTTGTCCAAGGTTTAAGTTAACTGTTACTCATCAAAATATTTTCAGAACAATTCCATACAAAAAAAATCAATGTTGTATTTCAAATAGAAAAAAGCGCCTAGACTGAAATCTTTGACTTTGAAAAACTTTGCCACAAGACTTATAACTTTTTTTTTTTCCCCCTAAAACTTGAGCCCAGTTAGTTTATGCATCCCAGCTTTATCTAAAAAAAGTAGCAATGGCAGGTGACCACTTGTGGAGACGAGCTTGTAAACTGCACAAACTGAAAATTGTGCTATTTCAGGTCTGGGTGATGTTTAATGGTGTTTTACTGTGGAAGTAACAAACCTGCTTCCAGATTCTTGGAAAACTGTTTTGCAAAGATACTGTTTATGAAGAAGCTAAAAACAGCTGGTAATGGAGAGGAGTTTGTGTAACCAGTAATTTTCTTCACCACCATGTTGACCAGACTATTGTATTTTTAAAAGTGTCAGAAGTTTCATTATATTGAAAGGAGCACTGATTACACCCATTAGCTGAAGTTGGGTGTCTGTCTATAAATACATATATGTGTGTGTAAGTGTATACTTTATGTATATACTTTATATATATATGTAGGATGTGAGCAAGATGGATCAGTTTTGCAGGAGTGGAACATATTTTCTAAAGACTTCTTTTGTTGCATTTGAGTGACAAGGCTGAATTCTGTCAGAAATTGTTAATCACATCTATTGGAACAAGCTTGTAATTACTACAGAAAGCCTGGTGCAGAAGGAGCTCAAAGCCAACTACTTAAGCTATTCCTTCTGTATTTGTTGCAGGGTTGTGTAACAAAATTCAACATCTAGTTTGTATATTTTTAAGTTTTGAGCTTAATGTATTATGTGTTTCATAAAGTGCTCTGAGTGTAGCTACCTTCTGCTGTTCACTCACAATGTGCAGAAGGAAATGACAAAATATATGAGAGAAGAGATTCCATGTAATTTTATTAACATCTGTCCTATCAATGAGTCCCCTGAGAGGAGGCTTTTAATCTACAAAAGGGAGGAATTCTGTTGGTTTCCCTGTTCAAGAAGATATCTCAGAAAACTGTTTTCAAGTAGCCGATCAAAGAGTAGGTCAACAGCAAAAAGAATTCTGACAGTCAAAGAGGTGTCATCAGCGAGAAGAAACAGGATCCTCAGCCTTTCAGTTTTTGCTGGTTGATCAAGAGTGGGTAGTGAGAAAATCATTGACATGTGTCTCAACTCTACTGAGAGGGAATTATCTTTTGAACTTCTGTTCAAAGAAGGAGCAGGAAATATGGAAGCCGATGTTGAAAGTTCTGCAGTTGCTTTCCCAATGCACTTCAGGATCTTGATAGAAGTATTGATGAGTCCTGTTAAACACAGCAGTAATTTTATACTTGGATCATAAGAGACTCCGTATTCTTCCTGTGGTCACTTTTTTTTTTTTGTACTTTGCAACCTGTGCAAAATATGGTCTCATAGCTTCTTTTCATCTGCAGAATATTGGAAATTTCATGGGATGCTGCAAATAGAATAGCATGGATTTTAGCTTGCTTTTTCCTGTTACAGATATCTAGATTGCATAAACAGTGTAGTTTTCAACTGATGTCCATACTCTCTTCATTTTGTTGTATGTAGTGAATTTTCTGAACACATTTGTAGATCTTTCAGTGCTTTTCATCATGACATTGTGAGTCACCCTAAACAAAAATAAAAGCTAATAAGCATTCTGAACTTATCTTCTTGATGCTGAGAAGAACATAAAATATGCACTTAGCCCCTTCGCTTCATTTTGCGAGAACTGTTCCAAATGAAAAATAAAGGTTGTTTTTGGAGTTAAATTACAGCACTGATCAATTTACCTTAAACAGATGGATAAGAAGGAGTAGGTGACCTGGTAGTGCATTCTTTGCCTACGGTACATTTTTAAGTGTTTTATACGATCCATAGTGTGCCAAAAATGATGCTTTACTGCTTTCTTTGGCAAATAATTCCACAGTCTCTTTTATTCTTTTCCTAATATTCTGTTTGTGTTTTCCTTACTACAATGTTGGACTAATAGAATAAAATTAATCTAATTTAATATAGCTCAAGATATACAAATCTGATTATCTGCCATAGATACCCATATAATTAATCTTTTTGAATAAAACTTTTAATATTTCGTGAGCACCTCTTGTGTAATGGAAGAGATTTTTGTAGAGCATTTGCCTAGCAGCTTACTTTTCAGTATGATGAATTTCCCAGGTAAATCTAATAATATCATTGCCTTTTGATCTGGCCACTCTTTTCTACCAGCTGGTTAATGTTAGTGTTCTTGTTGCTAATTCCTGTGTGGCTGTTATGATGAAATTCTTAAGAGGTGACTCTAGCAGCAATAGCATTTAAATCTCTGTCTATCAAAACAACCTGTCAAACTAATAAGAGCAGTGCTAACATGTTATTATTCTGATGAGTTCATACCAAGTGTAGTTCTACCCTATGCCTTTATAGTGTTTAATATAATTATTATAATAATTTCATATAATTAACATTATTTATTAGAAACAAATGGATAGAATTTATATTAACT
Organism: Pterocles gutturalis; assembly: GCF_000699245.1. Lineage (NCBI taxonomy): Eukaryota > Metazoa > Chordata > Aves > Pterocliformes > Pteroclidae > Pterocles > Pterocles gutturalis. The sequence continues at coordinate 21,921 of NW_010117958.1, forward strand.
CATTACAGAGATAGGTAGATAAGAAGAGACAGAGTTGATATTGCCTAATGTTAATTGGAGGTTGAATTTTTTTTTCAACCAAGCGCTTATGCTTTTTACTATTATTGTGTCTGAAAAGGAGTAACTGATGCTGCAAAAGATTACTAGTGTGATTGTGTCAGCATTGTATCCACTGGAAATTATATAGAGGACGGTAGGATGTTCTTCAGTTCTGTATGTAGTAATCCTGTAACTTTGTGTTCCTGCCCCTCTGTGTTTCGCTGGCTTCGCTATACCCCCAAGAGGTGCTATGAGGATGTATTAAGAAATGCTTTTCTATCTTCAGTTTGAGGATGAAACTGTGCTTTGAATCTCTTGTAGAAAATATTAGACAACCTTTTGCAACCTCATACTTTCTGAAGTATACTTTTTACCTATTCTATTCATTCAAATAGCTCAAAGATGCAAAGTACATGGAGATCAATGGGAACAAGAGTGTTTTCTCAACTAGTGGGGGCATAACTGGAGTGTCTGGATTTCACAGAAATACTGTTTCATCATAAGTGAAAGCTAGACTAAGAAGAATGATGGCATCAAGATGAAGTGATTTTTATCTTATAATAAAAATGGTCCAGTTTTAATATAGCAGGTTTAACAGAACAGTGCTCTACAGATACTAAAGATTTTACAGCATTACTTTGATGTTGTCTGACTGCCCTCTTCAGGCTGACAGTGAATATGTTAGTCTGCTTAATGTTAGTATCTGACTGTAGAAATAATCGATCTAATGCCTAAATCACATTTTTTTAATTAAAAAAAATGCCAACTTTGCCTGTTGAATAAGTGTGTTAAGTAGCAAATTTTACTCAATCAGGTAATAAAAGTGAAAATTGAGTTTTTTTGCGTTTCATAAGATTTGTTCTTTGGGGGTGTAAGAGATGAAAAAATTTCATGTTAACTTATTTTCTTTTATGGTAGTTTTTTTTTGTGTACAATATATTCATTGATACAATACAACTCTGCTGGGGTTGTATGTAGTATATTTCATGCCCAAGGCTGATCTCAGTTATGAGGAAATGGAGAAGATCTTATGACGTCTATGGCCCTGTCATCCTCTTCCCCCTCTTTGCTGTCTCGAAATACAATACGCGTTATGTTGTATTTAGTGCAGATTTTCTCTTGGAACCAATAGATTTTTGCATCTACAGCTTTTAAATAAACAGCATTCTGCACTACCAAACACATGGGACTGGTTTTATAGAAACACTCTTTTGAGAAACGCTGCAGAATAGATTTATTTATACTACTTCTGCATTTTACCACATGCAAAGATAAATTTCCAAGTGGTAGAACCTTGGTTTGGACTCTACAGCAGATATGGTTAATTAGTAATATGGAAACAATTAGCAAAGGACCCTGTGCAAAGCCAAAAGTGCTACAAAGACCCTTTCAAGGGTTTTTGTTTTGTTGGTTTGTTTTTCTCTGAATTGTTCGTTGATGTGGATTTGTCCTGTGGAAGAACCTGTGTTTTTATAGTTCTGTGATTGTGTGTTTAGAGAAGGTCTCTGTGGGTAAGGATCCCAGAGTTCTTCTCCTGGAATTACTTTTTTCCCTTGCCTCTCAGTGCAGACAGGGCAAAGTTATTTGTTTTGATATATTTTTTTCTTTTTTCTTTTAAAGTGAACAAACGAACAAACATAACCCAACCAACCAAAAAACCCTCACCTGAATATAGAGCCACAAGTAAAGCCAAGAGGAGGCTTTCTGACAAATTTGAGTAGTAACAATAGTGATGACAGAAAAGATAATTTAACCGTGTACGTTGAGAAAAATTATCCTTTATCACTTTAAAAAGAAGTTTTATAGAAATAATATTGAGTGTATTATACTACTTACAAGCCTACTGTTCATTTAGTTAGTATAATTTCTCCAGCTTAGTAGTTTCTGTGGCTTCTTCTATGGCTCTGCTGTTTTAGGAAGATTACTGCTGTCACATTTCTGTGTTTTGTTTTTTTCCCTCTAGTTTCAGAATTCCTTATGTGCAGCTCTTTTCAGCAAGTAAATCCTAATCTCATACTCAAGGGCCTTGCATGAATCTGTTAGCAGATTTGCATGACACTTGCCACTCAGGCCACTCTTGTTTTCTGAGACTTTTCAATATGGAAAACATTACTTTTTGTTAACATCGTCTTGAGACGTCTTTGGTATAGTTTGACTTAACACATTTCTGATCTTGGAGAAGGCAAGTTTGAAGCAAAGAATTGCATAACTAGCGGAAGCATTTTTTTAATTGATAAGTATGGGTGTTGAGAATGATACTGCAAGTGTAATTCATCCAACAGCTGCAGCTGGTTATAGAATCTTTTTTTGCCAGTGAACGCCACATGGATATACATTTGTTTCTTTTCCTTAACAGGCAAGCTAATGAAGAATATCAAGTGCTGGCTAATTCATGGCGCTATTCATCTGCTTTTTCAAACAAACTGTTTTTCACAATAGTGGATTATGATGAAGGGGCAGATGTTTTTCAACAGGTAAATGCTGGGTACTATAAAACATTCTTAAGTTTTAGAACTTCATGTTTATTTGCCAAAGATACAAGACAAATTATTTTCCGTGCGTAGACATGTACTTCTGTGTTTAATATGTAAATACTTTCTGGTTATAAACACCAGGCACTGGACATTGGCAAAGACTGATTTTACAAGTAGCCACTTCAAGTATTTTCCCAGTGTAGTGTGTTTGTTTATAGATTACATTATATGTATGCAAATTTTTTTCAACCCATTGTTAATGTCATTTTCTAGAATTAAGTGCAATGCAACTGACATTTGCATCAAAAGATTTCCTTTATTTTGTCTTTAGGAGAAAAATCTCTTAACTAAGCAAGCCTTTTCATTGCTTTTTTGTTACATAATATTCTTTAACTCCAGTAATATTTGTATTAGTCTGGAAGTTCTT
>NW_010117958.1:24873-38217 GCF_000699245.1 Pterocles gutturalis
CTGGTTTAGATTTTATATATTGGCTATGGAGAGTGAAAAATCTATTGTTAGAGAACAGTCAGGCCCCCCTCTTAAACTGAGTAGTGGAGGCAAAATGCATCTCTTGAAAATTAGTACTAAATACTGACATGCTTTTATATTGATTGAAGCTAAAAATGTAGATTAAGAGGATTGACAAGTTTTGAAGTTCCCTGTATTTGTGGTGAAGTGTGTGATTTTAAATTTTCGGGGGAAAACTTTAATATTTATTTTTAAAATAATAATTTAAACATTGTTAATTACTGTGTTTAGTCAATATTATATTTTGGTAATGTGATTAATTTCGCAGGAATGAAACAAGTTTACTCTGCATTTGTTATTTAAAGATCTCCATATTACATCATCTTTAAGTATTTCCCCTGATTTGTTAATTTTCATTTTTTCAGGTGTTTTATTTCCCTATTTCTGAGGTGGACTGAAGATAGATCTTTTTATATAGTAAAATTATATTCTCCTATGCCATCTTGCAAGGTTGAAGTCAAAATTTAAAGTGGCAAATGTAAATTTCTTTGTTTTATCACCTTTGAGATTTTTTATATACTGTGAATAGTTGCAGTGACATCAGAGTGTAGATTAACAGTTGTGTAATTTTGAGGGCAAGTTCTGTAGTCTAAGATAGTTATCTAGGCCTTTCTGGTTTTAAAAAAAGGATATTCTGTCTTGAAGGCAGTGGAAGTCTAGATGAATAGTTTAGTCTAGTTAATTTGGGATTGGTGAGAGCTAGGCAAGAGAAACAATGTCAGGCTATTTGAACACTTTTTTTCGTCCCCAAGAATAATAACCTAATATATTTTAATAGAGTGGATGGGTGTGAGGTCTCTCTTTTACTAACTGCAGGAAAGTTCTTACAGTGTGTGGGAATGTTAAAGCATAGGATATCTTTACTCAGAAAAGCTTGCGGGTGAAATACTCTGAATAATTAAACATCCCAAAGAATCTACAAGAAGAAAGTATTCTGAGCACTCTTTTTACCGGACTGTATATGAAGATGTATAAAATAGAGTAACATAGGGAGGCAAAGAATATTTTTCATGCTAATTAGGCTTGTATTATCTTATACATAAAAGGTAAACATATTTTAGGATAGAGGTGCTAATATTTTTTTCTACTGTTTTTCCGGGTTTTGTAGCTGAATATGAACTCTGCTCCGACTTTCATGCATTTTCCTCCAAAAGGTAAACCCAAGAGAGCTGACACATTTGACCTACAGAGAATCGGATTTGCAGCTGAGCAGCTAGCTAAATGGATAGCTGACAGAACAGATGTTCATGTAAGTCTTTTGATGATTTTAAAAGTGGCAGCCAAATCTATCTTTGTAGTCTGAGACAAGCTGATGACAAATTCCGTCTTTCCTTAATATTTTTTTCCCTCAAGTGTAGGCTCTAGAACACATTAAAAAAATATAGTCCTGGTACTTGGGGTAACTTCTGCAGTTTGCAGATTATATTCCATTCTTGCTTTGTTCAATTTTGTGTATATCATCTTATTCTGGATGAAAACAAGCAGTGATACTGTGATAATTAGTTGTTAATAAGGAAAACGTGCTTTGTAAAACGATACACAAAACAAATAGATCCAAAGGTAGCTGCTTCTAATGCAGACACAACATGCAGATCTATTGAAGAAGTAATGTTTTGGAGTTGAACAGTTCAAAACAATGCTTAAAACTTTTTTCGTATTATGTGCTTATTAAAGGAAGTAGTATTTCTTCTTATTTGAGTATACCTTTAGGTATTAGTCTTTCTGACTCTGAAACCAGATTTCGCATGCTCCCTGTTTGTTTATATGGAAGGTGATCCGTATGTATGGATTTATTTGCAATCTGTATTTGCATTTCTCTTTTCCAGATCAGAGTGTTCAGGCCTCCTAACTATTCTGGTACAATTGCACTGGCTCTTCTGGTATCTCTTGTTGGTGGCTTGTTATATCTGCGAAGAAATAACTTAGAGTTCATCTACAACAAAACCGGCTGGGCTATGGCAGCTCTGGTACGCAGATTTTCCTTACTAGTATGCTTGTTATTAGTTTCTTATCTTAGAATGTGTGCCTTCATCGCTTGCGCAATAAATTCAAAAACATTGCATTAATACTTTGTTCAGAATGGTACTATCAGGCAAAGATTCATAATATGGGTTTTGGGGCTAGTTCTCATAAGCACTGTGTGTCAGTTACTAGAAATGATTCACTGAAAATCAGCAAATTCTCTAATAGCGGCAGATTTTTGTTTGAACATTAACAGGAAAATATTTCTAATGAAAAGTGTTACTAATGTTCACTGCTATTGTGCAACTTGCCCTTTTCTGTAAAAGCAGTAATGTTCTGTTTGGCTTAGTGTGGATAATCCTGTCAGACTGTGTTGCTTTAGACTGAGGAAAGGTTAAGAAAAGTAACAAAGGCTTTTATATGTTTCTAAGAAAATTATAGAAGAACTAAGAAACAAAGAAAAAGGTGGAATTCTTTCCAAAACTGGTTTTAGTAGTACTGACTACTCTTCTCTGTGACATCTCGTGATAGGACAAGGGGCAATGGGTTCAAGCTGGAACATAGGAGGTTCCACTTGAATATGAGGAAAAACTTCTTTACAGTGAGGGTGACAGAGCACCGGAACAGGCTGCCCGGAGAGGTTGTGGAGTCTCCTTCTCTGGAGACATTCAAAGCCTGCCTGGATGCGTTCCTGTGTGATCTGATCTAGGTGTCCTGCTACGGCAGGGGGATTGGACTAGATGATCTTTCGAGGTCCCTTCCAATCTCTAACATTCTGTGATTCTGTGACCTTAACATTCCACTGTTAACCTAAATGAGAATAGGAGGATTGTATAGGATTGCCTGTAAGGAAATTCTAAAGCTGTTTGAAATATTAGTCAACTAAATCCTCAAGGCCATAAATAACAGGTTGAGGTTTAATGTGCTTAATAGTGTGTTGCAGTGTGTTTATTTATATCACAGTTTTCAAATAAGTGAGTAGACTGATGAAAAATGTGGACTGTACCACATAACTGTTTCAGTTTTAGATAGGAAATAGCATGTAAGGATGGTAGATGATGGTTAAGGTATATCAATAACTATTCATTACTAATTTAAGTGCTGCCATCATTGTGACTGACACAAGAGGAAAAGTCTGAGAAGCAGCATCTAAAGCTTAATTTTCAGGGACAGGGTGTCAGGAGCACGGTTATCAAAACTAGAATAATGTCTAGTGTTATCAAGTCCAGTCCAACATTTTGCAGCTTACTAGAGCTCCTTGCTTCTGTATTAGCAATATAGTAATTGAGAACAGCTTTTAAAAAAAATTATCCATGCGTTTTGTACAACATAAGCCAAAGTTTCCTTCTTTTTCCATGTAAATGGTTATTTATTCACTTCATCATTTTAAAGACTCACTCAACTTGCATCAATATGAATTAACTCTTCTTGAAAACACATGGCTAGGGTTGTAGATGGAATATGAATTTACTTGTGCAGCAGTATGCATATTTTATTTCTCCTCTAGGCTCTCTTTCCCACAAGAGCTTGGATAAGATGACCTTTTGAAGTCCCTTCCAATTTAGGCTATTCTATGATTATGTATTTTAGCTCAGCTAGAAGTAGTTTACTGATATATCCTATAATGTGGTGGTTTGCTGTTCTGCTCTGATTCAACAATATGAGAAGATGCCTTCTCATATTCAAAAGCAGTGTGACCAGCAGGTTGAGGGAGGTGATTCTCCCCCTCTACTGGCTCTTGTGAGACCCCACTTGGAGTATTGCATCCAGCTCTGTGGCCCCCAACATAAGAAGGACATGGACCTGTTGGAGCGAGTCCAGAGGAGAGCCATGAAGATTGTCAGAGGGCTGGAGCACGTCCTGTACAAGGACAGGCTGAGAGAGTTGGGGTTGTTCAGCCTGGAGAAGAGAAGGCTCCGGGGAGACCGTATAGCAGCCTTCCAGTACTTAAAGTGGGCTACAGGAGAGAGGGTGAGGCACTCTTTATCAGTGAGTGTAGTGAGAGAACGAGGGGTAATGGTTTTAAGATGAAAGATAATAGATTTAGATTAGATATTAGTAAGAAATTTTTTACTGTGAGAGTGTTGAGGCACTGGAACAGGTTGCCCGGGGAAGTTGTGGATGCCCCATCCCTGGAGGTGTTCAAGGCCAGGCTGGATGAGGCTTTGAGCAACCTGGTCTAGTGGAGGGTGTCCCTGCCCATGGCAGGGGTGTTGGAACTAGATGATCTTTAAGGTCCCTTCCAACCCAAACCATTCTATAATTCTATAATTCTTTTGTGACACTTTCAGCTGATGGGCCCATTGACAGATTTTATTACATCAGTTCAAAAATTATCTAGTACCTGTTGGGCTCTAATTCATTTTTATATCTAAACAGTTAATAACTAAGACCCTTAAGCAGGCTCTTTGTTTGGAGTTCCTTAATATTTGTCATTACTCTTTAACAGTGGCTCCTGATAATGCTGTTTTCTGTCATGTGCTATTATAGCATTTTCTACTAGTGTATATGGCATGCATTCTTTGTTGAAGCAGTTGGTTAATCTACCCTGTACCTTGAGGAAGGAATAAAGAGCAAGTTTTCAAATAAACCACCCACAGGACTAGATTTCAAGTAGAACCTTGTTTCGTTTTGATCTAGAGAAACAAGGGCAGGATGTCTTCTTTGTTCCAGGATGTTATTTGGAGTATCCTGAGCTCTAGCACAGAATTTTGACAGTTCTCTTCCAAAGTAAGTCCGTCATATTTAGTTTCATATATTTTTTTCTAGATTACCAGTATTTTTCAATTATAATGATTCTTAAAGATATACTACCACAAGCAAGCTCAAATTTGATATGTATGAGTCTAACTTTTTTGGAGTACTAATTAAATACCTTTCAAGATCACCTGAGTAAAACAATCGTTAGCACACCAAAATAGATGTTTGTGTCAAATATCAAATAAAACTATGTAATCAGTGGTATTTCCTTTGTTTAACCGTGAACTGTATTTTATTCCAATTTCATACTTCAGGGTTTCAGATCAGAAGTTTAATGTGTTAATCTTTTGGGAAATTGTTTTTTGTCTTGCAGAGGCTAAAAATCAGTTCTGCAAGTCAAGAATCATTCTATTACAGTCTGCATTCAATAAATAGTTGAAGACATAATTAAGTTCCTAATTAAATTAAGAAAACTAACACATTGATTATTTCTTTAATTATTTCCTGTTCTCCTTAGAAGCAACTGGCTATTTTTACATCTGAGCATAACTGTAAATTGCAATGTAGAAAACTTCTAACCACATTCAACTCAACCCCTGCGGACAGGGTCAATATCCAGATGTGATCAAACATTTAAAGAAATTGTATTAATGCCATTCAGTAATTGTCATCCTGATAATTGTATTGATAAGCAATAATAGAGTTAAAAGGTATTAAAATCCCCTTAATGCCATTTATTGTTACTAAATGTTTGCTTTAAAAATGAATAACACTTAGAGGTTGTTTTAGAAAATGGTCTTACTTCTGAAAGTATATAGCAATCCCCTTTTTTTAATCATTACTCTTCTTTTGCTTTCACAATGTTGTCAAAGCCCCATGCTGCAAAATGGTGTTTTAGCAAAGGTCATGCAGCTACCAGAAGGCCTTTGGTTTTTTATTCAGATCTACATGGACATACAAGTTAATGTTATAAGTTCTTTTTGGTGGAATCAGCAGGGACTCCAGATGACAGGCTTTTGCACTGATGACCTCAGTTCTGTAAAATGACTAGAATATGTCAAGATCCATACAAGAAAATGGACATTAAAATATACATTCTAAGATATTGTGTAGTTATAATTCTGTTACGTGGCACTTTTTTCTACCAGTAAAATGTAGTTTCTTTTTTTCATAAAAGCTCATTAAAAGGAAAAATGGAGAAGATGGTGTCTTGTTAAGGGGAGCTAGTCATGCCTAATAAAATGCTTTTATGAAGTGTATAAATTACTGTAAATACGTAATTTTAAAGAATTACATTCTTCATTAATAGTTCTTCATTTTTGAACTTTAAAAAACGAACGGTGAAAGCCTGGCAAGATGCATAAAAACTTCAGGAGGCCCATGTTTGTGACAGGAGCATTGGCAATTATTTTTGGCATAAATTATTGGCAGTTATTTTTATAGAAGTTGGAGAAATAAGAAAGCACAGGAGCATTTTTCTGAAAGCTGTAGTTTGGGTGTTTGATTGTTTTGGAGGAGGTGGTGTACTGCTAGGTAGCCAGCATTTATTAACCACAGGGAAAATAACATTTTTAATTTCAACTGAAACTCTTTCATAGATATCAGTAGATAGAATCAGGAGCTGAAAACTGTATCGCTGCAAACAGTGAAGTCTCTTGTAAGTCTATTTTTTTCTTTCCCTTGTTTTTCAGAGCTTCTTAGTGTGTTTTGAAGAACTTTTATACTCCCAAATGTTGAATACCTTTTATTTAAATTAAAAGTGGATGGTCTCTCTGCCTCATTGAATGATCTGTTACTAAAAATTGGAAAATAATTCTCAGCATGAAGTGCCTCTGTTTTTACTATCAGGAGAACAGAGGATCACAGAAATGTTGACTGAATTTTTACTTGGTAACTCCATTGATCGCGAAAAGTTGTATCTCATAGGTAATATTTCCAGCACTGTATTAGGAGAATATTTAGGAATGTCATTTTTAGTGATCCATCTAATCGCTTTGATAGACTTTCCAGAAGCAAGATCAGAGCTTTCATCGCACACGTTGACTGCAATGTCAGTTCACACAAGACTGTTGAATTTGTTTTGTTCTCAACGTTAGATTGCACAGTGCCATTACCAATTTCATCCACTCATTGGAGCACTGCAAATTCTGGTAGTATCTTGTCTGCCTTAGGCACTTTCACTTGCAACGTTACCCATGGCAAACCATGATGACTGAGTCACAGTACATAGTATCCCAAAAGATGTTTTTTGAGATTGCATCCAAAATTTATCCCCTAGATTATTTGAGACTTTTAATCAAATCCTACTATTCATCTGTGTATATTTTTCCTTCTGATATGCTAGCATAAAGATGAGGAAGGACTTCAGTCCTTAGATATTTGCAGAGTCCTGTCCTTTTATACTGATAACAAGAAGCAATTCAGATTCTTGTCAAGACTCTTCATTTCTTAAGCAGAGAGAAAAGGTCAGATGATACAAACTGGGCAATTTTCCAACATTTTTAGATAAGGAATTGCTACATTGCAGACAACAGTTCTGGTGCTGAGAGTTTATTTGTTGGCTAGAATGTCGGCTACTAGGAGGCTTTTTAAAACATTTCCTTTAACGGGTTGACACTGTGGTTTTCTGCATGTAATTTTCAGTTTTATTTTATGTGTATATTTCAGATTTGGTGGTATATCTGTGGAATCTGGGAAGGCAAAGTCTGTGCTCAGATTCCAAGGGAGCTGCCTAGGAGTTGACTTTGTTGGCCAAAATATGTCAAGTCACTTGAATGAAGAGACCAAGCATGTGTTTATTTACTGTTGCCGTAACAGCTAATGGTTATGAGAAATGTGCTCTGTGCTGATACATTCCACACTACCTGTACCGTACATTCATCAGTTATTGCTCCAAAAGAGCTTGAAGTGTATCATGGCTACTAGTGGCTTCTTTGCCCCCATCTGGGAAGGAGGATAAAAAAGTAACGTGTTTTATTTGAAGATACAGCTAGAACAAGTAAGGCTCCTCTGTGTGAGTAGACAGTAATCTCAAAAGAAGAGCAATAAGTGCAAGTTATTAATTTCCTTTTCTTTCCATAGTTAGACGTTTTAGAGATGCACAGTACCTTTTAAAGGTACAAAAAACCATTCTCTTTGCTTGTGTGTTCTGCTCCCTGTCCTTGAATTGTGTATCTGTTATTGGAGATTCTAGTAAGTGATGGATTGTTATTTAGAAATTGAGCTCAGGTCTTGCAACTCTGTAGCCTTCGTTGAGTACAAAAGCAAAGTTACAGTGGGTAGAAAGGATTACATTTCTTTAAAACAACAGTTGTGAAATGGCTAAAACTGACATATATGGAACAGCACATAAATTAAGGACAGAACTGGGTGCCTGTGTCTCCCCCCTTTTTTTATTAAACAATACTTGAATTTAACTATGTTCATAAATGAATGTAGAATTTCATTATTTTTCTTGTGTTGCAAAGTATTTGTCATCTTCTGGGGTCTAAACTTGCAGAGAGAAATCTTATAATCTACTTTGTATAGTATCTGCTGGTAGGAAGCTTGACATCAAAATACATACCCAATTGGCTTTTTAAGTCTCTAGTAATTTTGTTTAATAAACTGGTAGATACAGTTAAATAAAACTTAGGCCTTTGAGAAAGTGATGTATTAAACCTAAATCATTTGACAAAGCTTGCAAGACTAAGAACAGTTGAGAAATTCTTCCTGTGTACCTGTAAATTTGTGTCTTGCTAGCAATTCAGTGTTCTGGTGTGACTCTTGGTGCTTATTTACCTTGTGTCTGTTCTTAGGAGCCTTGTGATACATACACAAGTGCACCATGGGTGAGCTGAAAGCAGTGTACCTCTTAGTGGAACTAAGGCTGAACTCATGCTCTGTGAAGCCATGAAGAAAGCACCACAAAGCTTAACAAGCCCTAGAGCAATACTGTCTACACATACAGTGTACTCACCTAGGACTGGTCATAGGGGTGAGCTTCATTGCCACTAAAGATGTCCTGTGAACTTAGGATACTTAAAATAGATGAAGAATGGAAGAGAACAAGGGAGAATCTGGAGAATATTTTTTGACTCCTGAAGAGGTCACTTGAAATATACAGTAAAGGGGTGCATGGTAGAAGGAAATCATGGCAGATCCAGGATGTGGTGTACTAAATTAATTTTCTTGGTCACTGACAGTCTAAACTGGAAGAATGTGAAAGATGCCTTCAGGATAAACAACCATATTGTTAACTCTTTCCTTTTCAATAATTTTAATACTTGGAATTTGTTTCTCCCCGCTGTTGTGTCTCCTAGATATTTTTTGTTAGACATTACCATGTTGTGAGACAGTGTATTTGTGTTGGTGAACATGAAAGGTCTTCAGTAATTTGAGAGATTTATGCTTTATAAATATACACTGGAGTGGGGTTTTTTAATCTTTCCATATGGGAGCAGATTTGGCACAAGGTTCAGTCCTAAGGCCTTCCAAAGTTTGTTCAAATCATATTGGTAGAGGTGGCAATGCTGCATTTATGGGGATACAGAGGTATGCTGGCTTACCTTTATTTTGCAGATGTGTTACTAAACATTCTTTAAAGAAAACCTTGGTTTTTAGTAAACCCTGGTTTAGTTAACCATCATGGTATGAATTTTTGTATTTGTTATCTGTCCACTTAAATTATTTATGGCTGTGCTATGCTGGTGGGAATATTGATGTATATAGCGAAAATGGGCATATATGTAAAAACTCTACTTAATTTATCTTGGAATTTTTGTAAGGATTGTCTGTATTAGTAAGTCGGAAGACATATGTAGATGATCCAGGTTTCCCATTTCTGTTTTTCTCATTTGGTAATCAGAAGATACTATATTTTCATCTTTTAGGATAGTCATAATGACTCTTGCTATGATTATGGTGTTTGTAATGTAGATTCTGCAGTATGACCTTCTGTAAGAACTCAATGTCAGTTTTTACAGTTTTCCTACATTCCTCTATACATAACTCCACACTTACTTCCATAGGGAATTTCACTTTCCTACCAACTCAACCATTGTTATTTCTCATAGCTAAAATGAATCACAATCACACCATGAGAATTTCATAAATGATTTTTTATATAATTTTATACACTTGAAAGCAAACAGTTAAGCTAAATATTTGTATTGGATTAGAGGCAGAAACAACTTCATAAAAGTTATATAAATCTTGAACACTAGTTTGCAGAATTTTTGAGATTAATGCCTTCTGCTGAGTGCTTTTTGCCATATAAATGTGTAATGTGGCAATTCCAAGTGCACATAAGAACAGGATTATTTCAAGTGAGATTTCGAACTAACTTGAACGAACTCATTTTCTTACAGAAGTCATTAACAATTTTATGAGAGCACTGCATTTGAAAACCCTATCCTAAAAATCCAATAGAGGTAGATAATGTTATCTAGTTAGATAAATAATTATGTATCTAAAACAAACATCACCAGAGGATGGTTTTATGATTCAATTGCTCTTGGTAGATAAATAAGTATATTGTTTTCTGTTTGTTCTAGTGTGTTGTATTTGCCATGACATCTGGTCAGATGTGGAATCACATCCGTGGACCCCCGTATGCACATAAAAATCCTCAGAATGGACAAGTGGTAAGTTCATTCTTTTATTTTGAGGGGAAATATATAGATAGTCACTGCCTACAGTGAGTCTACAATAGCAAATAATTGCAGTTTCATAGCATCGTATGACAGTCTGTCAGAGTCTTAAGTCTCCAGTCGCAAGCAGAGTCTGTTTTGGAATTTCAGATGTTTAGAAAATGCCACCATCTTTGATTTGAGCAATGAAATTCTGTCAGGGTCTCCCACTACCCAAAGATAAATGGCTGTTGTGTCTTTTTGTAGAAATGTGCTCCCTTGCAAAGTGAAAAGTAAGTTGTTTTTTTTCTTCTTTTCACTCTCCATTTACACAAACCATTGAGGTTTGTAACCTCTTATCTTCCTCTTTCTCAAGCATTTCAGTTAGAAAAGGAGATGGCAAATATTTTCAGGTGCTTTGTAACATTTTCCATTATGCCTATAACTCTTCCACTGAACTTTACAGGATTCTTTTTCCTCTGTTTCTTTGCTCCTTCAATTTAAATTCTCTATCAACTTGACAAAGAAGTTGCCGCTAGTTGACTACTGCCAAAATTACTGTTGTATCCTGCTCCTGCTGTCTTTGAACTTTGTCTTACTTGCTCCTTACTGCTCACAAATTGGCAAATGCTTGTCAGAGATCAGAAGGAGAAACATTTTCCTTATTGTGAAGGTAAAGAGGACCTTGTCTAGTTTGTACTGCTCTGTTATTTACCACTTTTCAAGCAAGTTGTTGGGATGTAATTTACGAAACTTGCAGTGAACTTTCTGTTCAGGAAGAGTTTTCATAACTCTGGCCTGGGCCTGGCAAGCTATTTTCAGCTTTGACCATCACTCGTTAAAGGAGACTGGATAATGTGTTAAAGAAAAAAATTTTAAGCTCCCTTTGTGTCACATCTTAACTGGAGTAGCAAAAAAATTGTAGTTTGAATTTGATTACTTATGCTGATCTGCTTTTTATCAGGAATGTAGCAGTATATTGATGATATAAAATGACATGATTCCATCTGTCAACTTTGTCATGGAGTAGAACTGATAATGTAATAAATAATCTCTGTAAAACATTGTATTTAGAAAAATTTAGTTTTTTCGTTACTGCCTTGCAGTATTTAATATATGATGCTTTCCTACAGAGTGACAGAAAGGAGAAATACTGCATAGAAAAAGCACTGTTCATGACAAATTAGTATTTTAGCATATCCACTTTTACACAGATTGCTGTTCTGAAAGACCTGTTTCTGAAGTATACCCTACATTAAGTAATTAAAAAATATCCCTTTAGTTGTTCCTTGTGCCATCTGTGAGACAACTTACATCCTATCTGAGTGTCTGAAAAGCTACTAGTTTGGGAGTGTTAGCATATACAACTAAATAGTGAAAATAATGTTAAAGGTGGTTTTAAGTTCTAGATACTAACCTAATATATTAGTCGACATACATACCTTCTTTTCTGGTTTTGCTCCATTATATGACTTTAGGTAAGTTATTTTGTGCCTCTGATTCACCTGTCTCTCCTTGTTCATGTGTGTCAGTACTTTCACCTCCTTGGAGCTATTTCTGTATCAGATTCTGAAAACTAGAAAAAAAAGTATAGCTGCAGGATCACCAAGATACTGATTTATTTGGGGTAACACTGACCAGTGTAGTTGTAACTTTGTGATGGGTTTACCCTTGGCTGGGAGCCAACCCCACACAACTGCTCTCTCACTCCCCCGCTGCCCTCCCGGGGATGGGGAGAAAAATAAAGGGGTAAAGGGAAGAAAGACTTGTGGGTTGAAACTACAATAAACTTGAAAATAATAATATATACAAATATATGAATGAGTGATACTGCTTACCACGTGATGACCAAGGCTCAGCCTGTTCCCAGCTAGTGATCCTGGAGCAGGGAGAGTACTGAAACCGCACTCCTGGAACGGAGATAAGAGTCCAAGTAGCTCAGACCAAGAGCTGACCGAGGGAGGGAGATGACCCTGGGAGAGGGACCACCAAGAAAGCTGACCTGGAAGGAGCTGACCTGGAGCAGAAGGGCTCCAGAACAAAAAGGGCTGAGCTTCTGGAGGGCCCTCACCTATATACTGGGCATGACGCATATGTTATGCAAGACTGTTGGCCACTTTGGGTCTCAGTCTCGAACCTAAGATTGAATCCTAGGCTAGTAATGGGAGCTGTGCTCCCTCCCAGATTCTCCTGCACTCACAGGCACTGGCCCAGCAGAGAAGCCAAAATGACCTTGACTGTCCTGGCAACCACTGTAAACATCACTGTTATCAGCTTTCTTCTTAGCACAAATCCAAAACACAGCCTAATCCTAGCTGTTATGAAGAAAGTTAACCCTGTTTCAGCTGAACCCAGGACAACTTAGAGCTCTGAATTTTACCAGTGTTAGAAGCTTAATAAGTATTCGGCAAACCTTTGACTGTTTTACATTGCTTCCCCCCCCCGCAAATAGCACTATGGAACATTTTCCTTTTTCATTTTTTTAGTACTTGTCTATGTTCCTGTGAATGTGAATTAGTAAAAGTGCTTATCTAGCACTTCTGTGAGATTTATTCAACCATGATAATTCATTTTAACGTTGTTCTGCATTAAGTTAGCAACTGCTGTATTTACATCTGGATGAAATTTAACTCATCACTTTCTTTCCAATGTCTAGGATTTTTTAGTAGCAATTCCAAATTTGCATGCCAATTTTCTACAAGGATTACTTGTATGTAATACTCTGAAACTTTGTTAACAGTCTTACGTGTAAAATTCTGTCTTTAAGAGGAGGCATAGAATACCTCACCAAACTTAATTGTTTTATTGTTAGGTTCAAATTTAGTAATTCTTGGCTTTTCTTATTTCTTAAGAGTTAATGGTTCATTTCAGACCTAATACACTACCAGACTGAAAGTGATAATATTCTGTCTTTATAAAGTGTTCCCTGCCTCAGATATCTTCTATTACTTTGTTTGTTCTTGTCAGAATTTCAGATGACACTTAAAGAATCACAGAATCATGAATGGTTTGG